>NW_026645766.1:0-258460 GCF_949987535.1 Balaenoptera acutorostrata | reverse complement strand
CCCTAACCCTAACCCATACCCTACGCCCTACCCAAACCCCTCCCCGAACCCATACCCTAAGCCGTACCCTAACCCTCACCCTAACTCTAACCCTAACCCTAAGCTACCCTTGATTGCTTCTGCCTCCAATAGATTTCCTAAGCTCTAGTGTTTTAAGGAACAGGTTAAAAAGAGAATCCTAATGTGATTTCTTGATAATGGGTGTGTTCCTTATCTTCTCCTAGTGTCTAAACTCTTCTCCATGGCTGGACCCCCAAATAATATTCCTTTACGTGCTAAGGGGTATCTAGAGAGTGGGATAGGTTTAATAACAACCCTCACCCTAGTGCGTACCATAACCCTAACCCCTACCCTAACACTAACGCGTACCCTAATCCTAACCCGTACCCTAAACCGAGCCCTAACCCTAACACTAGCCCTAACCCTAACCCTAACCCATACCCTACGCCCTACCCGAACCCCTCCCCGAACCCGTACCCTAAGCCGTACCCTAACACTCACCCTAACCCTAACCCTAAACCTAAGCTACCCTTGACTGCTTCTGCCACCAATAGATTTCCTAAGCACTAGTGTTTTAAGGTACAGGTTAAAAAGAGAATCCTAATGTGATTTCTTGATAATGGGTGTGCTCCTTATCTTCTCCTAGTGTCTAAACTCTTCTCCATGGCTGGACCCCCAAATAATATTCCTTTACGTGCTAAGGGGTATCTAGAGAGTGGGATAGGTTTAATAACTAACCTCACCCTAAAGCGTAACCTAACCCTAACCCCTACCCTAACACTAACGCGTACCCTAATCCTAACCCGTACCCTAAACCGAGCCCGAACCCTAACACTAACCCTAACCCTAACCCATACCCTACGCCCTACCCGAACCCCTCACCGAACCCGTACCCTAAGCCGTACCCTAACCCTCACCCTAACCCTAACCCTAACACTAAGCTACCCTTGACTGCTTCTGCCTCCAATAGATTTCCTAAGCACTAGTGTTTTAAGGAACAGGTTAAAAAGAGAATCCTAATGTGATTTCTTGATAACGGGTGTGTTCCTGATCTTCTCCTAGTGTCTAAACTCTTCTCCATGGCTGGACCCCCAAATAATATTCCTTTACGTGCTAAGGGGTATGTAGAGAGTGGGATAGGTTTAATAACTAACCTCACCCTATCGCGTACCCTAACCCTCACCCCTACCCTAACACTCACGTGTAACCTAATCCTAACCCGTAACCTAAACCGAGCCCTAACCCTAACACAAGCGCTAACCCTAACCCTAACCCATACCCTACGCCCTACCCGAACCCCTCCCCGAACCCGTACCCTAAGCCGTACCCTAACCCTCACCCTAACCCTAACCCTAACACTAAGCTACCCTTGACTGCTTCTGCCTCCAATAGATTTCCTAAGCACTAGTGTTTTAAGGAACAGGTTAAAAAGAGAATCCTAATGTGATTTCTTGATAATGGGTGTGTTCCTTATCTTCTCCTAGTGTCTAAACTCTTCTCCATGGCTGGACCCCCAAATAATATTCCTTTACGTGCTAAGGGGTATCTAGAGAGTGGGATAGGTTTAATAACTACCCTCACCCTAGTGCGTACCATAACCCTAACCCCTACCCTAGCACTAACGCGAACCCTAATCCTAACCCGTACCCTAAACCGAGCCCTAACCCTAACACTAGCCCTAACCCTAACCCTAACCCATACCCTACGCCCTACCCGAACCCCTCCCCGAACCCGTACCCTAAGCCGTAACCTAACCCTCACCCTAACCCTAACCCTAAACCTAAGTTACCCTTGACTGCTTCTGCCACCAATAGATTTCCTAAGCACTAGTGTTTTAAGGTACAGGTTAAAAAGAGAATCCTAATGTGATTTCTTGATAATGGGTGTGCTCCTTATCTTCTCCTAGTGTCTAAACTCTTCTCCATGGCTGGACCCCCAAATAATATTCCTTTACGTGCTAAGGGGTATCTAGAGAGTGGGATAGGTTTAATAACTAACCTCACCCTAAAGCGTAACCTAACCCTAACCCCTACCCTAACACTAACGCGTACCCTAATCCTAACCCGTACCCTAAACCGAGCCCGAACCCTAACACTAACCCTAACCCTAACCCATACCCTACGCCCTACTCGAACCTCTCCCCGAAACCCGTACCCTAAGCCATACCCTAACCCTCACCCTAACCCTAACCCTAACCCTAACCCTAAGCTACCCTTGACTGCTTCTGCCTCCAATAGATTTCCTAAGCACTAGTGTTTTAAGGAACAGGTTAAAAAGAGGATCCTAATGTGATTTCGTGATAATGGGTGTGTTCCTTATCTTCTCCTAGTGTCTAAACTCTTCTCCATGGCTGGACCCCCAAATAATATTCCTTTACGTGCTAGGGGGTATTTAGAGAGTGGGATAGGTTTAATAACTACCCTCACCCTAACGCGTACCCTAACCCTAACACCTACCCTAACCCTAACGCGTACCCTAATCCTAACCCATACCCTAAACCGAGCCCTAACCCTAACACTAACCCTAACCCTAAACCATACCCTACGCCCTACCCGATCCCCTCCCTGAACCCGTACACTAAGCCGTACCCTAACCCTCACCCTAACCCTAACCCTAAACCTAAGCTACCCTTGACGGCTTCTGCCTCCAATAGATTTCCTAAGCACTAGTGTTTTAAAGAACAGGTTAAAAAGAGAATCCTAATGTGATTTCTTGATAATGGGTGTGTTCCTTATCTTCTCCTCGTGTCTAAACTCTTCTCCACGGCTGGACCCCCAAATAATATTCCTTTACGTGATAAGGGGTATCTAGAGAGTGGGATAGGTTTAATAACTAACCTCACACTATCGCGTACCCTAACCCTAACCCCTACCCTAACACTAACGCGTACCCTAATCCTAACCCTTACCCTAAACCGGGCCCGAACCCTAACACTAACCCTAACCCTAACCCTAACCCATACCCTACGCCCTACCCAAACCCCTCCCCGAACCCGTACCCTAAGCCGTACCCTAAACCTCACCCTAACCCTAACCCTAACACTAAGCTACCCTTGACTGCTTCTGCCATCAATCACTAGTGTTTTAAGGGAACAGGTTAAAAAGAGGAATCCTAATGTGATTTCTTGATAATGGGTGTGTTCCTTAACCTCTCCCTAGTGTCTAACTCTTCTCCATGGGCTGGACTCCCAAATAATATTCCTTTACGTGCTAAGGGGTATCTAGAGAGTGGGATAGGTTTAATAACTAACCTCACCCTATCGCGTACCCTAACCCTAACCCCTACCCTAACACTAACGCATACCCTAATCCTATCCCGTACCCTAAACCGAGCCTAACCCTAACACTAACCTTACCCTAACCCATACCCTTCGCCCTACCCGAACCCCTCCCCGAACCCGTACCCTAGAGCCGTACCCTAACCCTCACCCTAACCCTAACCCTAACCCTAGGGAGGTCGGGTGACCCTTGACTGCTTCTGCCTCCAATAGATTTCCTAAGCAATAGTGTTTTAAGGAACAGGTTAAAAAGAGAATCCTAATGTGATTTCGTGATAATGGGTGTGTTCTTTATCTTATCCTATTGTCTAAACTCTTCTCCATGGCTGGACCCACAAATAATATTCCTTTACGTGCTAAGGGGTATCTAAAGAGTGTGATAGGTTTAATAACTACCCTCACCCTATCGCGTACCCTAACCCTAACCCCTACCCTAACACTAACATGTAACCTAATCCTAACCCGTACCCTAAACCGAGCCCTAACCCTAACACTAACCCTAACCCTAACCCTAAACCATACCCTACGCCCTACCCGAACCCCTCCCCGAACCCGTACCCTAAGCCGTACCCTAACCCTCACCCTCACCCTAACACTAAGCTAACCCTTGACTGCTTCTGCCTCCAATAGATTTCTTAAGCACTAGTATTTTAAGGAACAGGTTAAAAAGAGAATCCTAATGTGATTTCTTGATAATGGGTGTGTTCCTTATCTTCTCCTAGTGTCTAAACTCTTCTCCATGGCTGGACCCCCAAATAATATTCCTTTACGTGCTAAGGGGTATCTAGAGAGTGGGATAGGTTTAATAACTACCCTCACCCTAACGCGTACCCTAACCCTAACCCCTACCCTAACCCTAACGCGTAACCTAATCCTAACCCGTACCCTAAACCGAGCCCTAACCCTAACACTAGCGCTAACCCTAACCCTAACCCATACCCTACGCCCTACCCGAACCCCTCCCCGAACCTGTACCCTAAGCCGTACACTAACCCTCACCCTAAACCTAACCCTAACCCTAAGCTACCCTTGACTGCTTCTGCCTCCAATAGATTTCCTAAGCACTAGTGTTTTAAGGAACAGGTTAAAAAGAGAATCCTAATGTGATTTCTTGATAATGGGTGTGTTCCTTATCTTCTCCTCGTGTCTAATCTCTTCTCCATGGCTGGACCCCCAAATAATATTCCTTTACGTGCTACGGGGTATCTAGAGAGTGGGATAGGTTTAATAACTAACCTCACCCTATCGCGTACCCTAACCCTAACCCCTACCCTAACACTAACGCGTACCCTAATCCTAACCCGTACCCTAACCCTCACCCTAACCCTAATCCTAACACTAAGCTACCCTTGACTGCTTCTGCCTCCAATAGATTTCCTAAGCACTAGTGTTTTAAGGAACAGGTTAAAAAGAGAATCCTAATGTGATTTCTTGATAATGGGTGTGTTCCTTATTTTCTCCTCGTGTCTAAACTGTTCTCCATGGCTGGACCCCCAAATAATATTCCTTTACGTGCTAAGGGGTATCTAGAGAGTGTGACAGGTTTAATAACTAACCTCACCCTATCGCTTACCCTAACCCTAACCCCTACCCTAACCCTAACGCGTACCCTAATCCTAACCCGTACCCTAAACCGAGCCCTAACCCTAACCCTAACCCAAAACCTAACCCTAACCCATACCCTACGCCCTACCCGAACCCCTCCCCGAACCCGTACCCTAAGCCGTACCCTAACCCTAACCCTAATCCTAAGCTACCCTTGACTGTTTCTGCCTCCAATAGATTTCCTAAGCACTAGTGTTTTAAGGAACAGGTTAAAAAGAGAATCCTAATGTGATTTCTTGATAATGGGTGTGTTCCTTATCTTCTCCTCGTGTCTAAACTCTTCTCCATGGCTGGACCCCCAAATAATATTCCTTTACGTGCTAAGGGGTATCTAGAGAGTGTGATAGGTTTAATAACTACCCTCACCCTAACGCGTACCCTAACCCTAACACCTACCCTAACCCTAACGCGTACCCTAATCCTAACCCGTACCCTAAACCGAGCCCTAACCCTAACACTAACCCTAACCCTAACCCTAACCCATACCCTACGCCCTACACGAACCCCTCCCCGAACCCGTACCCTAAGCCATACCCTAACCCTCACCCTAACCCTAACCCTAACCCTAAGCTACCCTTGACTGCTTCTGCCTCCAAAGATTTACTAAGCACTAGTGTTTTAAGGAACAGGTTAAAAAGAGAATCCTAATGTGATTTCGTGATAATGGGTGTGTTCCTTATCTTCTCCTAGTGTCTAAACACTTCTCCATGGCTGGACCCCCAAATAATATTCCTTTACGTGCTAGGGGGTATCTAGAGAGTGCGATGGGTTTAATAACTACCCTCACCCTAACGCGTACCCTAACCCTAACACCTACCCTAACCCTAACGCGTACCCTAATCCTAACCCGTACCCTAAACCGAGCCCTAACACTAACCCTAACCCTAACCCATACCCTACGCCCTACCCGAACCCCTCCCTGAACCCGTACCCTAAGCCGTACCCTAACCCTAACGCTAACCCTAAGCTACCCTTGACTGCTTCTGCCTCCAATAGATTTCCTAAGCACTAGTGTTTTAAGGAACAGGTTAAAAAAGAATCCTAATGTGATTTCTTGATAATGGGTGTGTTCCTTATCTTCTCCTCGTGTCTAAACTCTTCTCCATGGCTGGACCCCCAAATAATATTCCTTTACGTGCTAAGGGGTATCTAGAGAGTGTGATAGGTGTAATAACTACCCTCACCCTAACGCGTACCCTAACCCTAACCCCTACCCTAACCCTAACGCGTACCCTAATCCTAACCCGTAACCTAAACCGAGCCCTAACCCTAACACTAACCCTAAACCTAACCCTAACCCATACCCTACGCCCTACCCGAAACCGTACCCTAAGCCGTACCCTAACCCTCACCCTAACCCTAACCCTAACCCTAAGCTACCCTTGAGTGCTTCTGCCACCAATAGATTTCCTAAGCACTAGTGTTTTAAGGAACAGGTTAAAAAGAGAATCCTAATGTGATTTCGTTATAATGGGTGTGTTCCTTATCTTCTCCTAGTGTCTAAACTCTTCTCCATGGCTGGACCCACAAATAATATTCCTTTACGTGCTAAGGGGTATCTAGAGAGTGTGATAGGTTTAATAACTAACCTCAGCCTATCGCGTACCCTAACCCTAACCCCTACCCTAACATTAACGCGTACCCTAATCCTAACCCGTACCCTAAACCGAGCCCTAACCCTAACACTAACCCTAACCCTAACCCTAAACCATACCCTACGCCCTACCCGAACCCCTCCCCGAACCCGTACCCTAAGCTGTACCCTAACCCTCACCCTCACCCTAACCCTACCCCTAAGCTATCCTTGACTGCTTCTGTCTCCAATAGATTTCCTAAGCACTAGTGTTTTAAGGAACAGGTTAAAAAGAGAATCCTAATGTGATTTCTTGATAATGGGTGTGTTCCTTATCTTCTCCTAGTGTCTAAGCTCTTCTCCATGGCTGGACCCCCAAATAATATTCCTTTACGTGCTAAGGGGTATCTAGAGAGTGGGATAGGTTTAATAACTACTCTCACCCTAAAGCGTACCCTAACCCTAACCGCTACCCTAACCCTAACGCGTACCCTAATCCTAACCCGTACCCTAAACCGAGCCCTAACCCTAACACTAACCCTAACCCTAACCCTAACTCATACCCTACGCCCTACCCGAACCCCTCCCCGAACCCGTACCCTAAGCCGTACCCTAACCCTCACCCTAACCCTAACCCTAACCCTAAGCTACCCTTGACTGCTTCTGCCACCAATAGATTTCCTAAGCACTAGTGTTTTAAGGTACAGGTTAAAAAGAGAATCCTAATGTGATTTCTTGATGATGGGTGTGCTCCTTAGCTTCTCCTAGTGTCTAAACTCTTCTCCATGGCTGGACCCCCAAATAATATTCCTTTACGTGCTAAGGGGTATCTAGAGAGTGGGATAGGTTTAATAACTAACCTCACCCTAAAGCGTAACCTAACCCTAACCCCTACCCTAACACTAACGCGTACCCTAATCCTAACCCGTACCCTAAACCGAGCCCGAACCCGAACACTAACCCTAACCCTAACCCATACCCTACGCCCTACCCGAAACCCTCCCCGAAATCCGTACTATAAGCCATACCCTAACCCTCACCCTAACCCTAACCCTAACCCTAAGCTACCCTTGACTGCTTCTGCTCCAATAGATTTCCTAAGCACTAGTGTTTTAAGGAACAGGTTAAAAAGAGGATCCTAATGTGATTTCTTGATAATGGGTGTGTTCCTTATCTTCTCCTCGTGTCTAAACTCTTCTCCATGGCTGGACCCCCAAATAATATTCCTTTACGTGCTAAGGGGTATCTAGAGAGTGGGATAGGTTTAATAACTAACTTCAGCCTATCGCGTACCCTAAACCTAACCCCTACCCTACCACTAACACGTACCCTAATCCTAACCCGTACCCTAAACCGAGCCCTAACCCTAACACTAACCCTAACCCTAACCCTAACCCATACCCTACGCCCTACCCAAACTCCTCCCCGAAACCGTACCCTAAGCCGTACCCTAACCCTCACCCTAACCCTAACCCTAACACTAAGCTACCCTTGACTGCTTCTGCCTCCAAGAGATTTCCTAAGTACTAGTGTTTTAAGGAACAGGTTAAAAAGAGAATCCTAATGTGATTTCTTGATAATGGGTGTGTTCCTTATCTTCTCCTAGTGTCTAAACTCTTCTCCATGGCTGGACCCCCAAATAATATTCCTTTACGTGCTAGGGGGTATCTAGAGAGTGGGATAGGTTTAATAACTACCCTCACCCTAACGCGTACCCTAACCCTAACACCTACCCTAACCCTAATGCGTACCCTAATCCTAACCCGTACCCTAAACCGAGACCTAACCCTAACACTAACCCTAACCCTAACCCTAACCCATACCCTACGCCCTACCCGAACCCCTCCCCGAACCCGTACCCTAAGGCGTACCCTAACCGTAACCCTAACCCTATGCTACCCTTGACTGCTTCTGCCTCCAATAGATTTCCTAAGCACTAGTGTTTTAAGGAACAGGTTAAAAAGAGAATCCTAATGTGATTTCTTGATAATGGGTGTGTTCCTTATCTTCTCCTCGTGTCTAAACTCTTCTCCATGGCTGGACCCCCAAATAATATTCCTTTACGTGCTAAGGGGTATCTAGAGAGTGTGATAGGTTTAATAACTACCCTCACCCTAACGCGTACCCTAACCCTAACCCCTACCCTAACCCTAACGCGTACCCTAATCCTAACCCGTACCCTAAACCGAGCCCTAACCCTAACACTAACCCTAACCCTAACCCTAACCCATACCCTACGCCCTACCCGAACCCCTCCCCCAACCAGTACCCTAAGCCGTACCCTAACACTCATCCTAACCCTAACCCTAACCCTAAGCTACCCTTGACGGCTTCTGCCTCCAACAGATTTCCTAAGCACTAGTGTTTTAAGGAACAGGTTAAAAAGAGAATCCTAATGTGATTTCTTGATAATGGGTGTGTTCCTTATCTTCTCCTAGTGTCTAAACTCTTCTCCATGGTTGGATCCCCAAATAATATTCCTTTACGTGCTAAGGGGTATCTAGAGAGTGTGATAGGTTTAATAACTACCCTCACCCTAACGCGTACCCTAACCCTAACCCCTACCCTAATCCTAACCCGTACCCTAATCCGAGCCCTAACCCTAACACCAGCGCTAACCCTAACCCTAACCCATACCTTACGCCCTACCCGAACCCCTCCCCGAACCCGTACCCTAAGCCGTACCCTAACCCTCACCCTAAACCTAACCCTAACCCTAAGCTACCCTTGACTGCTTCTGCCTCCAATAGATTTCCTAAGCACTAGTGTTTTAAGGAACAGGTTAAAAAGAGAATCCTAATGTGATTTCTTGATAATGGGTGTGTTCCTTATCTTCTCCTAGTGTCTAAGCTCTTCTCCATGGCTGGACCCCCAAATAATATTCTTTTACGTGCTAAGGGTATCTAGAGAGTGGGATAGGTTTAATAACTACTCTCACCCTAAAGCGTACCCTAACCCTAACCGCTACCCTAACCCTAACGCGTATCCTAATCCTAACCCGTACCCTAAACCGAGCCCGAACCCGAACACTAACCCTAACCCTAACCCATACCCTACGCCCTACCCGAACCCCTCCCTGAACCCGTACCCTAAGCCGTACCCTAACCCTCCCCCTAACCCTAACCCTAACCCTAAACCTAAGCTACCCTTGACGGCTTCTGCCTCCAATAGATTTCCTAAGCACTAGTGTTTTAAGGAACAGGTTAAAAAGAGGATCCTAATGTGATTTGTTGATAATGGGTGTGTTCCTTATCTTCTCCTCGTGTCTAAACTCTTCTCCATGGCTGGACCCCCAAATAATATTCCTTTACGTGCTAAGGGGTATCTAGAGAGTGGGATAGGTTTAATAACTAACTTCACCCTATCGCGTACCCTAACCCTAACCCCTACCCTAACACTAACGCGTACCCTAATCCTAACCCGTACCCTAAACCGAGCCCTAACCCTAACACTAACCCTAACCCTAACCCTAACCCATACCCTACGCCCTACCCGAACTCCTCCCCGAACCCGTACCCTAAGCCGTACCCTAACCCTCATCCTAACCCTAACTCTAACACTAAGCTACCCTTGACTGCTTCTGCCTCCAAGAGATTTCCAAAGTACTAGTGTTTTAAGGAACAGGTTAAAAAGAGAATCCTAATGTGATTTCTTGATAATGGGTGTGTTCCTTATCTTCTCCTAGTGTCTAAACTCTTCTCCATGGCTGGACCCCCAAATACTATTCCTTTACGTGCTAAGGGGTATCTAGAGAGTGGGATAGGTTTAATAACTACCCTCACCCTAACGCGTACCCTAACCCTAACCCCTACCCTAACTCTAACGCGTACCCTAATCCTAACCCGTACCCTAAACCGAGCCCTAACCCTAACACTAGCCCTAACCCTAACCCATACCCTACGCCCTACCCGAACCCCTCCCGAACCCGTACCCTAAGCCGTACCCTAACCCTCACCCTAACCCTAACCCTAACCCTAAGCTACCCTTGAGTGCTTCTGCCACCAATAGATTTCCTAAGCACTAGTGTTTTAAGGTACAGGTTAAAAAGAGAATCCTAATGTGATTTCTTGATAATGGGTGTGCTCCTTATCTTCTCCTAGTGTCTAAACTCTTCTCCATGGCTGGACCCCCAAATAATATTCCTTTACGTGCTAAGGGGTATCTAGAGAGTGGGATAGGTTTAATAACTAACCTCACCATAAAGCGTAACCTAACCCTAACCCCTACCCTAACACTAACCCGTACCCTAATCCTAACCCGTACCCTAAACCGAGCCCGAACCCTAACACTAACCCTAACCCTAACCCATACCCTACGCCCTACCCGAACCCCTCCCCGAAACCCGTACCCTAAGCCAAACCCTAACCCTCACCCTAACCCTAACCCTAAGCTACCCTTGACTGCTTCTGCCACCAATAGATTTCCTAAGCACTAGTGTTTTAAGGAACAGGTTAAAAAGAGGATCCTAATGTGATTTCGTGATAATGGGTGTGTTCCTTATCTTCTCCTAGTGTCTAAACACTTCTCCATGGCTGGACCCCCAAATAATATTCCTTTACGTGCTAGGGGGTATCTAGAGAGTGGGATAGGTTTAATAACTACCCTCACCCTAATGTGTACCCTAACCCTAACACCTACTCTAACACTAACGCGTACATTAATCCTAACCCGTACCCTAAACCGAGCCCTAACCCTAACACTAACCCTAACCCTAACCCTAACCCATACCCTACGCCCTACCCGAACCCCTCCCTGAACCCGTACCCTAAGCCGTACCCTAACCCTCACCCTAACCCTAAACCTAAACCTAAGCTACCCTTGACGGCTTCTGCCTCCAATAGATTTCCTAAGCACTAGTGTTTTAAGGAACAGGTTAAAAAGAGGATCCTAATGTGATTTCTTGATAATGGGTGTGTTCCTTATCTTCTCCTCGTGTCTAAACATTTCTCCATGGCTGGACCCCCAAATAATATTCCTTTACGTGCTAAGGGGTATCTAGAGAGTGGAATAGGTTTAATAACTAACCTCACCCTATCGCGTACCCTAACCCTAACCCCTACCCTAACACTAACGCGTACCCTAATCCTAACCCATACCCTAAACCGAGCCCTAACCCTAACACTAACCCTAACCCTAACCCTAACCCATACCCTACGCCCTACCCGAACTCCTCCCCGAACCCGTACCCTAAGCCGTACCCTAACCCTCACCCTAACCCTAACCCTAACACTAAGCTACCCTTGACTGCTTCTGCCTCCAATAGATTTCCTAAGCACTAGTGTTTTAAGAAACAGGTTAAAAAGAGAATACTAATTTGATTTCTTGTTAATGGGTGTGTTCCTTATCTTCTCCTAGTGTCTAAACTCTTCTCCATGGCTGGACCCCCAAATAATATTCCTTTACGTGCTAGGGGGTATCTAGAGAGTGGGATAGGTTTAAAAACTACCCTCACCCTAACGCGTACCCTAACCCTAACACCTACCCTAACCCTAACGCGTACTCTAATCCTAACCCGTACCCTAAACCGAGACCTAACCCTAACACTAACCCTAACCCTAACCCTAACCCTAACCCATACCCTACGCCCTACCCGAACCCCTCCCTGAACCCGTACCCTAAGCCGTACCCTAACCCTAACCCTAACCCTAAGCTACCCTTGACTGCTTCTGCCTCCAATAGATTTCCTAAGCACTAGTGTTTTAAGGAACAGGTTAAAAAGAGAATCCTAATGTGATTTCTTGATAATGGGTGTGTTCCTTATCTTCTCCTAGTGTCTAAGCTCTTCTCCATGGCTGGACCCCCAAATAATATTCTTTTACGTGCTAAGGGGTATCTAGAGAGTGGGATAGGTTTAATAACTACTCTCACCCTAAAGCGTACCCTAACCCTAACCGCTACCCTAACCCTAACGCGTATCCTAATCCTAACCCGTACCCTAAACCGAGCCCGAACCCGAACACTAACCCTAACCCTAACCCATACCCTACGCCCTACCCGAACCCCTCCCTGAACCCGTACCCTAAGCCGTACCCTAACCCTCCCCCTAACCCTAACCCTAACCCTAAACCTAAGCTACCCTTGACGGCTTCTGCCTCCAATAGATTTCCTAAGCACTAGTGTTTTAAGGAACAGGTTAAAAAGAGGATCCTAATGTGATTTGTTGATAATGGGTGTGTTCCTTATCTTCTCCTCGTGTCTAAACTCTTCTCCATGGCTGGACCCCCAAATAATATTCCTTTACGTGCTAAGGGGTATCTAGAGAGTGGGATAGGTTTAATAACTAACTTCACCCTATCGCGTACCCTAACCCTAACCCCTACCCTAACACTAACGCGTACCCTAATCCTAACCCGTACCCTAAACCGAGCCCTAACCCTAACACTAACCCTAACCCTAACCCTAACCCATACCCTACGCCCTACCCGAACTCCTCCCCGAACCCGTACCCTAAGCCGTACCCTAACCCTCATCCTAACCCTAACTCTAACACTAAGCTACCCTTGACTGCTTCTGCCTCCAAGAGATTTCCTAAGTACTAGTGTTTTAAGGAACAGGTTAAAAAGAGAATCCTAATGTGATTTCTTGATAATGGGTGTGTTCCTTATCTTCTCCTAGTGTCTAAACTCTTCTCCATGGCTGGACCCCCAAATACTATTCCTTTACGTGCTAGGGGGTATCTAGAGAGTGGGATAGGTTTAATAACTACCCTCACCCTAACGCGTACCCTAACCCTAACCCCTACCCTAACCCTAACGCGTACCCTAATCCTAACCCGTACCCTAAACCGAGCCCTAACCCTAACACTAGCCCTAACCCTAACCCATACCCTACGCCCTACCCGAACCCCTCCCCGAACCCGTACCCTAAGCCGTACCCTAACCCTCACCCTAACCCTAACCCTAACCCTAAGCTACCCTTGAGTGCTTCTGCCACCAATAGATTTCCTAAGCACTAGTGTTTTAAGGTACAGGTTAAAAAGAGAATCCTAATGTGATTTCTTGATAATGGGTGTGCTCCTTATCTTCTCCTAGTGTCTAAACTCTTCTCCATGGCTGGACCCCCAAATAATATTCCTTTACGTGCTAAGGGGTATCTAGAGAGTGGGATAGGTTTAATAACTAACCTCACCACAAAGCGTAACCTAACCCTAACCCCTACCCTAACACTAACCCGTACCCTAATCCTAACCCGTACCCTAAACCGAGCCCGAACCCTAACACTAACCCTAACCCTAACCCATACCCTACGCCCTACCCGAACCCCTCCCCGAAACCCGTACCCTAAGCCAAACCCTAACCCTCACCCTAACCCTAACCCTAACCCTAAGCTACCCTTGACTGCTTCTGCCTCCAATAGATTTCCTAAGCACTAGTGTTTTAAGGAACAGGTTAAAAAGAGGATCCTAATGTGATTTCGTGATAATGGGTGTGTTCCTTATCTTCTCCTAGTGTCTAAACACTTCTCCATGGCTGGACCCCCAAATAATATTCCTTTACGTGCTAGGGGGTATCTAGAGAGTGGGATAGGTTTAATAACTACCCTCACCCTAATGTGTACCCTAACCCTAACACCTACCCTAACACTAACGCGTACATTAATCCTAACCCGTACCCTAAACCGAGCCCTAACCCTAACACTAACCCTAACCCTAACCCTAACCCATACCCTACGCCCTACCCGAACCCCTCCCTGAACCCGTACCCTAAGCCGTACCCTAACCCTCACCCTAACCCTAAACCTAAACCTAAGCTACCCTTGACGGCTTCTGCCTCCAATAGATTTCCTAAGCACTAGTGTTTTAAGGAACAGGTTAAAAAGAGGATCCTAATGTGATTTCTTGATAATGGGTGTGTTCCTTATCTTCTCCTCGTGTCTAAACTTTTCTCCATGGCTGGACCCCCAAATAATATTCCTTTACGTGCTAAGGGGTATCTAGAGAGTGGAATAGGTTTAATAACTAACCTCACCCTATCGCGTACCCTAACCCTAACCCCTACCCTAACACTAACGCGTACCCTAATCCTAACCCGTACCCTAAACCGAGCCCTAACCCTAACACTAACCCTAACCCTAACCCTAACCCATACCCTACGCCCTACCCGAACTCCTCCCCGAACCCGTACCCTAAGCCGTACCCTAACCCTCACCCTAACCCTAACCCTAACACTAAGCTACCCTTGACTGCTTCTGCCTCCAATAGATTTCCTAAGCACTAGTGTTTTAAGGAACAGGTTAAAAAGAGAATCCTAATTTGATTTCTTGTTAATGGGTGTGTTCCTTATCTTCTCCTAGTGTCTAAACTCTTCTCCATGGCTGGACCCCCAAATAATATTCCTTTACGTGCTAGGGGGTATCTAGAGAGTGGGATAGGTTTAAAAACTACCCTCACCCTAACGCGTACCCTAACCCTAACACCTACCCTAACCCTAACGCGTACTCTAATCCTAACCCGTACCCTAAACCGAGACCTAACCCTAACACTAACCCTAACCCTAACCCTAACCCTAACCCATACCCTACGCCCTACCCGAACCCCTCCCTGAACCCGTACCCTAAGCCGTACCCTAACCCTAACCCTAACCCTAACCCTAACCCTAAGCTACCCTTGACTGCTTCTGCCTCCAATAGATTTCCTAAGCACTAGTGTTTTAAGGAACAGGTTAAAAAGAGAATCCTAATGTGATTTCTTGATAATGGGTGTGTTCCTTATCTTCTCCTCGTGTCTAAACTCTTCTCCATGCCTGGACCCCCAAATAATATTCCTTTACGTGCTAAGGGGTATCTAGAGAGTGTGATAGGTTTAATAACTACCCTCACCCTAACGCGTACCCTAACCCTAACCCCTACCATAACCCTAACGCGTACCCTAATCCTAACCCGTACCTTAAACCGAGCCCTAACCCTAACACTAACCCTAACCCTAACCCTAACCCATACCCTACGCCCTACCCGAAACCGTACCCTAAGCCGTACCCTAACCCTCACCCTAACCCTAACCCTAACCCTAAGCTACCCTTGAGTGCTTCTGCCACCAATAGATTTCCTAAGCACTAGTGTTTTAAGGAACAGGTTAAAAAGAGAATCCTAATGTGATTTCTTGATAATGGGTGTGTTCCTTATCTTCTCCTAGTGTCTAAACTCTTCTCCATGGCTGGACCCACAAATAATATTTCTTTACGTGCTAAGGGGTATCTAGAGAGTGTGATAGGTTTAATAACTAACCTCACCCTATCGCGTACCCTAACCCTAACCCCTACCCTATCATTAACGCGTACCCTAATCCTAACCCGTACCCTAAACCGAGCCCTAACCCTAACACTAACCCTAACCCTAACCCTAAACCATACCCTACGCCCTACCCGAACCCCTCCCCGAACCCGTACCCTAAGCTGTACCCTAACCCTCACCCTCACCCTAACCCTACTCCTAAGCTATCCTTGACTGCTTCTGTCTCCAATAGATTTCCTAAGCACTAGTGTTTTAAGGAATAGGTTAAAAAGAGAATCCTAATGTGATTTCTTGATAATGGGTGTGTTCCTTATCTTCTCCTAGTGTCTAAGCTCTTCTCCATGGCTGGACCCCCAAATAATATTCCTTTACGTGCTAAGGGGTATCTAGAGAGTGGGATAGGTTTAATAACTATTCTCACCCTAAAGCGTACCCTAACCCTAACCGCTACCCTAACCCTAATGCGTACCCTAATCCTAACCCGTACCCTAAACCGAGCCCTAACCCTAACACTACCTAACCCTAACCCTAACCCTAACCCATACCCTACGCCCTACCCGAACCCCTCCCCGAACCCGTACCCTAAGCCGTACCCTAACCCTCACCCTAACCCTAACCCTAACCCTAAGCTACCCTTGACTGCTTCTGCCACCAATAGATTTCCTAAGCACTAGTGTTTTAAGGTACAGGTTAAAAAGAGGATCCTAATGTGATTTCTTGATAATGGGTGTGTTCCTTATCTTCTCCTCGTGTCTAAACTCTTCTCCATGGCTGGACCCCCAAATAATATTCCTTTACGTGCTAAGGGGTATCTAGAGAGTGGGATAGGTTTAATAACTAACTTAAGCCTATCGCGTACCCTAAACCTAACCCCTACCCTAACACTAACGCGTACCCTAATCCTAACCCGTACCCTAAACCGAGCCCTAACCCTAACACTAACCCTAACCCTAACCCTAACCCATACCCTACGCCCTACCCAAACTCCTCCCCGAACCCGTACCCTAAGCCGTACCCTAACCCTCACCCTAACCCTAACCCTAACACTAAGCTACCCTTGACTGCTTCTGCCTCCAAGAGATTTCCTAAGTACTAGTGTTTTAAGGAACAGGTTAAAAAGAGAATCCTAATGTGATTTCTTGATGATGGGTGTGCTCCTTAGCTTCTCCTAGTGTCTAAACTCTTCTCCATGGCTGGACCCCCAAATAATATTCCTTTACGTGCTAAGGGGTATCTAGAGAGTGGGATAGGTTTAATAACTAACCTCACCATAAAGCGTAACCTAACCCTAACCCCTACCCTAACACTAACCCGTACCCTAATCCTAACCCGTACCCTAAACCGAGCTCGAACCCTAACACTAACCCTAACCCTAACCCATACCCTACGCCCTACCCGAACCCCTCCCCGAAACCCGTACCCTAAGCCAAACCCTGACCCTCACCCTAACCCTAACCCTAACCCTAAGCTACCCTTAACTGCTTCTGCCTCCAATAAATTTCCTAAGCACTAGTGTTTTAAGGAACAGGTTAAAAAGAGAATCCTAATGTGATTTCGTGATAATGGGTGTGTTCCTTATCTTCTCCTCGTGTCTAAACTCTTCTCCATGGCTGGACCCACAAATAATATTCCTTTACGTGCTAAGGGGTATCTAGAGAGTGTGATAGGTTTAATAACTAACCTCACCCTATCGCATATCCTAACCCTAACCCCTACCCTAACCCTAACGCGTACCCTAATCCTAACCCGTACCCTAAACCGAGCCCTAACCCTAACACTAACCCTAACCCTAACCCATACACTACGCCCTACCCGAACCCCTCCCCGAAACCGAACCCTAAGCCGTACCCTAACCCTAACCCTAACCCTAAGCTACCCTTGACTGCTTCTGCCTCCAATAGATTTCCTAAGCACTAGTGTTTTAAGGAACAGGTTAAAAAGAGAATCCTAATGTGATTTCTTGATAATGGGTGTGTTCCTTATCTTCTCCTCGTGTCTAAACTCTTCTCCATGGCTGGACCCCCAAATAATATTCCTTTACGTGCTAAGGGGTATCTAGAGAGTGGGATAGTTTTAATAACTAACCTCACCCTATCGCGTACCCTAACCCTAACCCCTACCCTAACACTAACGCGTACCCTAATCCTAACCCGTAGCCTAAACCGAGCCCTAACCCTAACACTAACACTAACCCTAACCCTAACCCATACCCTACGCCCTACCCGAACCCCTCCCCCAACCAGTACCCTAAGCCGTACCCTAACACTCATCCTAACCCTAACCCTAACCCTAAGCTACCCTTGACGGCTTCTGCCTCCAACAGATTTCCTAAGCACTAGTGTTTTAAGGAACAGGTTAAAAAGAGAATCCTAATGTGATTTCTTGATAATGGGTGTGTTCCTTATCTTCTCCTAGTGTCTAAACTCTTCTCCATGGCTGGACCCCCAAATAATATTCCTTTACGTGCTAGGGGGTATCTAGAGAGTGGGATAGGTTTAATAACTACCCTCACCCTAACGCGTACCCTAACCCTAACACCTACCCTAACCCTAATGCGTACCCTAATCCTAACCCGTACCCTAAACCGAGACCTAACCCTAACCCTAACCCTAACCTTAACCCTAACCCATACCCTACGCCCTACCCGAACCCCTCCCCGAACCCGTACCCTAAGGCGTACCCTAACCGTAACCCTAACCCTATGCTACCCTTGACTGCTTCTGCCTCCAATAGATTTCCTAAGCACTAGTGTTTTAAGGAACAGGTTAAAAAGAGAATCCTAATGTGATTTCTTGATAATGGGTGTGTTCCTTATCTTCTCCTCGTGTCTAAACTCTTCTCCATGGCTGGACCCCCAAATAATATTCCTTTACGTGCTAAGGGGTATCTAGAGAGTGGGATAGGTTTAATAACTACCCTCACCCTAACGCGTACCCTAACCCTAACCCCTACCCTACCCCTAACGCGTACCCTAATCCTAACCCGTACCCTAAACCGAGCCCTAACCCTAACACTAACCCTAACCCTAACCCTAACCCATACCCTACGCCCTACCCGAACCCCTCCCCGAACCCGTACCCTAAGCCATACCCTAACCCTCACCCTAACCCTAACCCTAACCCTAAGCTACCCTTGAGTGCTTCTGCCACCAATAAATTTCCTAAGTACTAGTGTTTTAAGGAACAGGTTAAAAAGAGAATCCTAATGTGATTTCGTGATAATGGGTGTGTTCCTTATCTTCTCCTAGTGTCTAAACTCTTCTCCATGGCTGGACCCACAAATAATATTCCTTTACGTGCTAAGGGGTATCTAGAGAGTGTGATAGGTTTAATAACTAACCTCACCCTATCGCATACCCTAACCCTAACCCCTACCCTAACCCTAACGCGTACCCTAATCCTAACCCGTACCCTAAACCGAGCCCTAACCCAAACACTAACCCTAACCCTAACCCATACACTACGCCCTAACCGAACCCCTCCCCGAAACCGAACCCTAAGCCGTACCCTAACCCTAACCCTAACCCTAAGCTACCCTTGACTGCTTCTGCCTCCAATAGATTTCCTAAGCACTAGTGTTTTAAGGAACAGGTTAAAAAGAGAATCCTAATGTGATTTCTTGATAATGGGTGTGTTCCTTATCTTCTCCTAGTGTCTAAACTCTTCTCCATGGCTGGACCCCCAAATACTATTCCTTTACGTGGTAAGGGGTATCTAGAGAGTGGGATAGGTTTAATAACTACCCTCACCCTAACGCGTACCCTAACCCTAACCCCTACCCTAACCCTAACGCGTACCCTAATCCTAACCCGTACCCTAAACCGAGCCCTAACCCTAACACTAGCCCTAACCCTAACCCATACCCTACGCCCTACCCGAACCCCTCCCCGAACCCGTACCCTAAGCCGTACCCTAACCCTCACCCTAACCCTAACCCTAACCCTAAGCTACCCTTGAGTGCTTCTGCCACCAATAGATTTCCTAAGCACTAGTGTTTTAAGGTACAGGTTAAAAAGAGAATCCTAATGTGATTTCTTGATAATGGGTGTGCTCCTTATCTTCTCCTAGTGTCTAAACTCTTCTCCATGGCTGGACCCCCAAATAATATTCCTTTACGTGCTAAGGGGTATCTAGAGAGTGGGATAGGTTTAATAACTAACCTCACCATAAAGCGTAACCTAACCCTAACCCCTACCCTAACACTAACCCGTACCCTAATCCTAACCCGTACCCTAAACCGAGCTCGAACCCTAACACTAACCCTAACCCTAACCCATACCCTACGCCCTACCCGAACCCCTCCCCGAAACCCGTACCCTAAGCCAAACCCTGACCCTCACCCTAACCCTAACCCTAACCCTAAGCTACCCTTAACTGCTTATGCCTCCAATAAATTTCCTAAGCACTAGTGTTTTAAGGAACAGGTTAAAAAGAGAATCCTAATGTGATTTCGTGATAATGGGTGTGTTCCTTATCTTCTCCTAGTGTCTAAACTCTTCTCCATGGCTGGACCCACAAATAATATTCCTTTACGTGCTAAGGGGTATCTAGAGAGTGTGATAGGTTTAATAACTAACCTCACCCTATCGCATACCCTAACCCTAACCCCTACCCTAACCCTAACGCGTACCCTAATCCTAACCCGTACCCTAAACCGAGCCCTAACCCTAACACTAACCCTAACCCTAACCCATACACTACGCCCTACCCGAACCCCTCCCCGAAACCGAACCCTAAGCCGTACCCTAACCCTAACCCTAACCCTAAGCTACCCTTGACTGCTTCTGCCTCCAATAGATTTCCTAAGCACTAGTGTTTTAAGGAACAGGTTAAAAAGAGAATCCTAATGTGATTTCTTGATAATGGGTGTGTTCCTTATCTTCTCCTCGTGTCTAAACTCTTCTCCATGGCTGGACCCCCAAATAATATTCCTTTACGTGCTAAGGGGTATCTAGAGAGTGGGATAGGTTTAATAACTAACCTCACCCTATCGCGTACCCTAACCCTAACCCCTACCCTAACACTAACGCGTACCCTAATCCTAACCCGTAGCCTAAACCGAGCCCTAACCCTAACACTAACACTAACCCAAACCCTAACCCATACCCTACGCCCTACCCGAACCCCTCCCCCAACCAGTACCCTAAGCCGTACCCTAACTCTCATCCTAACCCTAACCCTAACCCTAAGCTACCCTTGACGGCTTCTGCCTCCAACAGATTTCCTAAGCACTAGTGTTTTAAGGAACAGGTTAAAAAGAGAATCCTAATGTGATTTCTTGATAATGGGTGTGTTCCTTATCTTCTCCTAGTGTCTAAACTCTTCTCCATGGTTGGATCCCCAAATAATATTCCTTTACGTGCTAAGGGGTATCTAGAGAGTGTGATAGGTTTAATAACTACCCTCACCCTAACGCGTACCCTAACCCTAACCCCTACCCTAATCCTAACCCGTACCCTAATCCGAGCCCTAACCCTAACACCAGCGCTAACCCTAACCCTAACCCATACCTTACGCCCTACCCGAACCCCTCCCCGAACCCGTACCCTAAGCCGTACCCTAACCCTCACCCTAAACCTAACCCTAACCCTAAGCTACCCTTGACTGCTTCTGCCTCCAATAGATTTCCTAAGCACTAGTGTTTTAAGGAACAGGTTAAAAAGAGAATCCTAATGTGATTTCTTGATAATGGGTGTGTTCCTTATCTTCTCTTAGTGTCTAAGCTCTTCTCCATGGCTGGACCCCCAAATAATATTCTTTTACGTGCTAAGGGGTATCTAGAGAGTGGGATAGGTTTAATAACTACTCTCACCCTAAAGCGTACCCTAACCCTAACCGCTACCCTAACCCTAACGCGTATCCTAATCCTAACCCGTACCCTAAACCGAGCCCGAACCCGAACACTAACCCTAACCCTAACCCATACCCTACGCCCTACCCGAACCCCTCCCTGAACCCGTGCCCTAAGCCGTACCCTAACCCTCCCCCTAACCCTAACCCTAACCCTAAACCTAAGCTACCCTTGACGGCTTCTGCCTCCAATAGATTTCCTAAGCACTAGTGTTTTAAGGAACAGGTTAAAAAGAGGATCCTAATGTGATTTGTTGATAATGGGTTTGTTCCTTATCTTCTCCTCGTGTCTAAACTCTTCTCCATGGCTGGACCCCCAAATAATATTCCTTTACGTGCTAAGGGGTATCTAGAGAGTGGGATAGGTTTAATAACTAACTTCACCCTATCGCGTACCCTAACCCTAACCCCTACCCTAACACTAACGCGTACCCTAATCCTAACCCGTACCCTAAACCGAGCCCTAACCCTAACACTAACCCTAACCCTAACCCTAACCCATACCCTACGCCCTACCCGAACCCCTCCCCGAAACCCGTACCCTAAGCCAAACCCTGACCCTCACCCTAAACCTAACCCTAACCCTAAGCTACCCTTAACTGCTTATGCCTCCAATAAATTTCCTAAGCACTAGTGTTTTAAGGAACAGGTTAAAAAGAGAATCCTAATGTGATTTCGTGATAATGGGTGTGTTCCTTATCTTCTCCTAGTGTCTAAACTCTTCTCCATGGCTGGACCCACAAATAATATTCCTTTACGTGCTAAGGGGTATCTAGAGAGTGTGATAGGTTTAATAACTAACCTCACCCTATCGCATACCCTAACCCTAACCCCTACCCTAACCCTAACGCGTACCCTAATCCTAACCCGTACCCTAAACCGAGCCCTAACCCTAACACTAACCCTAACCCTAACCCATACACTACGCCCTACCCGAACCCCTCCCCGAAACCGAACCCTAAGCCGTACCCTAACCCTAACCCTAACCCTAAGCTACCCTTGACTGCTTCTGCCTCCAATAGATTTCCTAAGCACTAGTGTTTTAAGGAACAGGTTAAAAAGAGAATCCTAATGTGATTTCTTGATAATGGGTGTGTTCCTTATCTTCTCCTCGTGTCTAAACTCTTCTCCATGGCTGGACCCCCAAATAATATTCCTTTACGTGCTAAGGGGTATCTAGAGAGTGGGATAGGTTTAATAACTAACCTCACCCTATCGCGTACCCTAACCCTAACCCCTACCCTAACACTAACGCGTACCCTAATCCTAACCCGTAGCCTAAACCGAGCCCTAACCCTAACACTAACACTAACCCAAACCCTAACCCATACCCTACGCCCTACCCGAACCCCTCCCCCAACCAGTACCCTAAGCCGTACCCTAACTCTCATCCTAACCCTAACCCTAACCCTAAGCTACCCTTGACGGCTTCTGCCTCCAACAGATTTCCTAAGCACTAGTGTTTTAAGGAACAGGTTAAAAAGAGAATCCTAATGTGATTTCTTGATAATGGGTGTGTTCCTTATCTTCTCCTAGTGTCTAAACTCTTCTCCATGGTTGGATCCCCAAATAATATTCCTTTACGTGCTAAGGGGTATCTAGAGAGTGTGATAGGTTTAATAACTACCCTCACCCTAACGCGTACCCTAACCCTAACCCCTACCCTAATCCTAACCCGTACCCTAATCCGAGCCCTAACCCTAACACCAGCGCTAACCCTAACCCTAACCCATACCTTACGCCCTACCCGAACCCCTCCCCGAACCCGTACCCTAAGCCGTACCCTAACCCTCACCCTAAACCTAACCCTAACCCTAAGCTACCCTTGACTGCTTCTGCCTCCAATAGATTTCCTAAGCACTAGTGTTTTAAGGAACAGGTTAAAAAGAGAATCCTAATGTGATTTCTTGATAATGGGTGTGTTCCTTATCTTCTCTTAGTGTCTAAGCTCTTCTCCATGGCTGGACCCCCAAATAATATTCTTTTACGTGCTAAGGGGTATCTAGAGAGTGGGATAGGTTTAATAACTACTCTCACCCTAAAGCGTACCCTAACCCTAACCGCTACCCTAACCCTAACGCGTATCCTAATCCTAACCCGTACCCTAAACCGAGCCCGAACCCGAACACTAACCCTAACCCTAACCCATACCCTACGCCCTACCCGAACCCCTCCCTGAACCCGTGCCCTAAGCCGTACCCTAACCCTCCCCCTAACCCTAACCCTAACCCTAAACCTAAGCTACCCTTGACGGCTTCTGCCTCCAATAGATTTCCTAAGCACTAGTGTTTTAAGGAACAGGTTAAAAAGAGGATCCTAATGTGATTTGTTGATAATGGGTTTGTTCCTTATCTTCTCCTCGTGTCTAAACTCTTCTCCATGGCTGGACCCCCAAATAATATTCCTTTACGTGCTAAGGGGTATCTAGAGAGTGGGATAGGTTTAATAACTAACTTCACCCTATCGCGTACCCTAACCCTAACCCCTACCCTAACACTAACGCGTACCCTAATCCTAACCCGTACCCTAAACCGAGCCCTAACCCTAACACTAACCCTAACCCTAACCCTAACCCATACCCTACGCCCTACCCGAACTCCTCCCCGAACCCGTACCCTAAGCCGTACCCTAACCCTCATCCTAACCCTAACTCTAACACTAAGCTACCCTTGACTGCTTCTGCCTCCAAGAGATTTCCTAAGTACTAGTGTTTTAAGGAACAGGTTAAAAAGAGAATCCTAATGTGATTTCTTGATAATGGGTGTGTTCCTTATCTTCTCCTAGTGTCTAAACTCTTCTCCATGGCTGGACCCCCAAATACTATTCCTTTACGTGCTAGGGGGTATCTAGAGAGTGGGATAGGTTTAATAACTACCCTCACCCTAACGCGTACCCTAACCCTAACCCCTACCCTAACCCTAACGCGTACCCTAATCCTAACCCGTACCCTAAACCGAGCCCTAACCCTAACACTAGCCCTAACCCTAACCCATACCCTACGCCCTACCCGAACCCCTCCCCGAACCCGTACCCTAAGCCGTACCCTAACCCTCACCCTAACCCTAACCCTAACCCTAAGCTACCCTTGAGTGCTTCTGCCACCAATAGATTTCCTAAGCACTAGTGTTTTAAGGTACAGGTTAAAAAGAGAATCCTAATGTGATTTCTTGATAATGGGTGTGCTCCTTATCTTCTCCTAGTGTCTAAACTCTTCTCCATGGCTGGACCCCCAAATAATATTCCTTTACGTGCTAAGGGGTATCTAGAGAGTGGGATAGGTTTAATAACTAACCTCACCATAAAGCGTAACCTAACCCTAACCCCTACCCTAACACTAACCCGTACCCTAATCCTAACCCGTACCCTAAACCGAGCCCGAACCCTAACACTAACCCTAACCCTAACCCATACCCTACGCCCTACCCGAACCCCTCCCCGAAACCCGTACCCTAAGCCAAACCCTAACCCTCACCCTAACCCTAACCCTAACCCTAAGCTACCCTTGACTGCTTCTGCCTCCAATAGATTTCCTAAGCACTAGTGTTTTAAGGAACAGGTTAAAAAGAGGATCCTAATGTGATTTCGTGATAATGGGTGTGTTCCTTATCTTCTCCTAGTGTCTAAACACTTCTCCATGGCTGGACCCCCAAATAATATTCCTTTACGTGCTAGGGGGTATGTAGAGAGTGGGATAGGTTTAATAACTACCCTCACCCTAATGTGTACCCTAACCCTAACACCTACCCTAACACTAACGCGTACCTTAATCCTAACCCGTACCCTAAACCGAGCCCTAACCCTAACACTAACCCTAACCCTAACCCTAACCCATACCCTACGCCCTAACCGAACCCCTCCCTGAACCCGTACCCTAAGCCGTACCCTAACCCTCACCCTAACCCTAACCCTAAACCTAAGCTACCCTTGACGGCTTCTGCCTCCAATAGATTTCCTAAGCACTAGTGTTTTAAGGAACAGGTTAAAAAGAGGATCCTAATGTGATTTCTTGATAATGGGTGTGTTCCTTATCTTCTCCTAGTGTCTAAACTCTTCTCCATGGCTGGACCCCCAAATAATATTCCTTTACGTGCTAGGGGGTATCTAGAGAGTGGGATAGGTTTAAAAACTACCCTCACCCTAACGCGTACCCTAACCCTAACACCTACCCTAACCCTAACGCGTACTCTAATCCTAACCCGTACCCTAAACCGAGACCTAACCCTAACACTAACCCTAACCCTAACCCTAACCCTAACCCATACCCTACGCCCTACCCGAACCCCTCCCTGAACCCGTACCCTAAGCCGTACCCTAACCCTAACCCTAACCCTAAGCTACCGTTGACTGCTTCTGCCTCCAATAGATTTCCTAAGCACTAGTGTATTAAGGAACAGGTTAAAAAGAGAATCCTAATGTGATTTCTTGATAATGGGTGTGTTCCTTATCTTCTCCTCGTGTCTAAACTCTTCTCCATGGCTGGACCCCCAAATAATATTCCTTTACGTGCTAAGGGGTATCTAGAGAGTGTGATAGGTTTAATAACTACCCTCACCCTAACGCGTACCCTAACCCTAACCCCTACCCTAACCCTAACGCGTACCCTAATCCTAACCCGTACCTTAAACCGAGCCCTAACCCTAACACTAACCCTAACCCTAACCCTAAACCATACCCTACGCCCTAACCGAACCCGTACCCTAAGCCGTACCCTAACCCTCACCCTAACCCTAACCCTAACCCTAAGCTACCCTTGAGTGCTTCTGCCACCAATAGATTTCCTAAGCACTAGTGTTTTAAGGAACAGGTTAAAAAGAGAATCCTAATGTGATTTCTTGATAATGGGTGTGTTCCTTATCTTCTCCTAGTGTCTAAACTCTTCTCCATGGCTGGACCCACAAATAATATTCCTTTACGTGCTAAGGGGTATCTAGAGAGTGGGATAGGTTTAATAACTACTCTCACCCTAAAGTGTACCCTAACCCTAACTCCTACCCTAACACTAACGCGTACCCTAATCCTAACCCGTACCCTAAACCGAGCCCTAACCCTAACACTAACCCTAACCCTAACCCTAACCCATACCCTACGCCCTACCCGAACCCCTCCCCGAACCCGTACCCTAAGCCGTACCCTAACCCTCACCCTAACTCTAACCCTAACCCTAAGCAACCCTTGATTGCTTCTGCCTCCAATACATTTCCTAAGCACTAGTGTTTTAAGGAACAGGTTAAAAAGAGAATCCTAATGTGATTTCTTGATATTGGGTGTGTTCCTTATCTTCTCCTAGTGTCTAAACTCTTCTCCATGGCTGGACCCCCAAATAATATTCCTTTACGTGCTAAGGGGTATCTAGAGAGTGGGATAGGTTTAATAACTACTCTCACCCTAAAGTGTACCCTAACCCTAACTCCTACCCTAACACTAACGCGTACCCTAATCCTAACCCGTACCCTAAACCGAGCCCTAACACTAACACTAACCCTAACCCTAACCCTAACCCATACCCTACGCCCTACCCGAACCCCTCCCCGAACCCGTACCCTAAGCCGTACCCTAACCCTCACCCTAACTCTAACCCTAACCCTAAGCAACCCTTGATTGCTTCTGCCTCCAATACATTTCCTAAGCACTAGTGTTTTAAGGAACAGGTTAAAAAGAGAATCCTAATGTGATTTCTTGATAATGGGTGTGTTCCTTATCTTCTCCTAGTGTCTAAACTCTTCTCCATGGCTGGACCCCCAAATAATATTCCTTTACGTGCTAAGGGGTATCTAGAGAGTGGGATAGGTTTAATAACTACCCTCACCCTAGTGCGTACCATAACCCTAACCCCTACCCTAACACTAATGCGTACCCTAATCCTAACCCGTAACCTAAATCGAGCCCTAACCCTAACACTAGCCCTAACCCTAACCCTAACCCATACCCTACGCCCTACCCGAACCCCTCCCCGAACCCGTACCCTAAGCCGTACCCTAACCCTCACCCTAACCCTAACCCTAAGCTACCCTTGAGTGCTTCTGCCACCAATAGATTTCCTAAGCACTAGTGTTTTAAGGTACAGGTTAAAAAGAGAATCCTAATGTGATTTCTTGATAATGGGTGTGCTCCTTATCTTCTCCTAGTGTCTAAACTCTTCTCCATGGCTGGACCCCCAAATAATATTCCTTTACGTGCTAAGGGGTATCTAGAGAGTGGGATAGGTTTAATAACTAACCTCACCATAAAGCGTAACCTAACCCTAACCCCTACCCTAACACTAACGCGTACCCTAATCCTAACCCGTACCCTAAACCGAGCCCGAAACCTAACACTAACCCTAACCCTAACCCATACCCTACGCCCTACCCGAACCCCTCCCCGAAACCCGTACCCTAAGCCATACCCTAACCCTCACCCAAACCCTAACCCTAACCCTAAGCTCCCCTTGACTGCTTCTGCCTCCAATAGATTTCCTAAGCACTAGTGTTTTAAGGAACAGGTTAAAAAGAGGATCCTAATGTGATTTCGTGATAATGGGTGTGTTCCTTATCTTCTCCTAGTGTCTAAACACTTCTCCATGGCTGGACCCCCAAATAATATTCCTTTACGTGCTAGGGGGTATCTAGAGAGTGGGATAGGTTTAATAACTACCCTCACCCTAATGCGTACCCTAACCCTAACACCTACCCTAACCCTAACGCATACCCTAATCCTAACCCGTACCCTAAACCGAGCCCTAACCCTAACACTAACCCTAACCCTAACCCTAACCCATACCCTACGCCCTACCCGAACCCCTCCCTGAACCCGTACCCTAAGCCGTACCCTAACCCTAACCCTAACCCTAAGCTACCCTTGACTGCTTCTGCCTCCAATAGATTTCCTAAGCACTAGTGTTTTAAGGTACAGGTTAAAAAGAGAATCCTAATGTGATTTTTTGATAATGGGTGTGCTCCTTTTCTTCTCCTAGTGTCTAAACTCTTCTCCATGGCTGGACCCCCAAATAATATTCCTTTACGTGCTAAGGGGTATGTAGAGAGTGGGATAGGTTTAATAACTAACCTCACCCTAAAGCGTAACCTAACCCTAACCCCTACCCTAACACTAACGCGTACCCTAATCCTAACCCATACCCTAAACCGAGCCCGAACCCTAACACTAACCCTAACCCTAACCCATACCCTACGCCCTACCCGAACCCCTCCCTGAACCCGTACCCTAAGCCGTACCCTAACCCTCACCCTAACCCTAACCCTAAACCTAAGCTACCCTTGACGGCTTCTGCCTCCAATAGATTTCCTAAGCACTAGTGTTTTAAGGAACAGGTTAAAAAGAGGATCCTAATGTGATTTCTTGATAATGGGTGTGTTCCTTATCTTCTCCTCGTGTCTAAACTCTTCTCCATGGCTGGACCCCCAAATAATATTCCTTTACGTGCTAAGGGGTATCTAGAGAGTGGGATAGGTTTAATAACTAACTTCACCCTATCGCGTACCCTAACCCTAACCCCTACCCTAACACTAACGCGTACCCTAATCCTAACCCGTACCCTAAACCGAGCCCTAACCCTAACACTAACCGTAACCCTAACCCTAACCCATACCCTACGCCCTACCCGAACTCCTCCCCGAACCAGTACCCTAAGCTGTACCCTAACCCTCACCCTAACCCTAACCCTAACACTAAGCTACCCTTGACTGCTTCTGCCTCCAAGAGATTTCCTAAGTACTAGTGTTTTAAGGAACAGGTTAAAAAGAGAATCCTAATGTGATTTCTTGATAATGGGTGTGTTCCTTATCTTCTCCTAGTGTCTAAACTCTTCTCCAGGGCTGGACCCCCAAATAATATTCCTTTACGTGCTAGGGGGTATCTAGAGAGTGGGATAGGTTTAATAACTACCCTCACCCTAACGCGTACCCTAACCCTAACACCTACCCTAACCCTAACGCCTACCCTAATCCTAACCCGTACCCTAAACCGAGCCCTAACCCTAACACTAACCCTAACCCTAACCCTAACCCATACCCTACGCCCTACCCGAACCCCTCCCCGAACCCGTACCCTAAGCCGTACCCTAACCCTAACCCAAACCCTAAGCTACCCTTGACTGCTTCTGCCTCCAATAGATTTCCTAAGCACTAGTGTTTTAAGGAACAGGTTAAAAAGAGAATCCTAATGTGATTTCTTGATAATGGGTGTGTTCCTTATCTTCTCCTCGTGTCTAAACTCTTCTCCATGGCTGGACCCCCAAATAATATTCCTTTACGTGCTAAGGGGTATCTAGAGAGTGGGATAGGTTTAATAACTACCCTCACCCTAACGCGTACCCTAACCCTAACACCTACCCTAACCCTAACGCGTACCCTAATCCTAACCCGTACCCTAAATCGAGCCCTAACCCTAACACTAACCCTAACCCTAACCCTAACCCATACCCTACGCCCTACCCGAACCCCTCCCCGAACCCGTACCCTAAGCCGTACCCTAACCCTCACCCTAACCCTAACCCTAACCCTAAGCTACCCTTGAGTGCTTCTGCCACCAATAGATTTCCTAAGCACTAGTGTTTTAAGGAACAGGTTAAAAAGAGAATCCTAATGTGATTTCGTGATAATGGGTGTGTTCCTTATCTTCTCCTAGTGTCTAAACTCTTCTCCATGGCTGGACCCACAAATAATATTCCTTTACGTGCTAAGGGGTATCTAGAGAGTGTGATAGGTTTAATAACTAACCTCACCTTTCGCGTACCCTAACCCTAACCCGTACCCTAACCCTAACGCGTACCCTAATCCTAACCCGTACCCTAAACCGAGCCCTAACCCTAACACTAACCCTAACCCTAACCCTAAACCATACCCTACGCCCTACCCGAACCCCTCCCCAAACCCGTACCCTAAGCCGTACCCTAACCCTCACCCTCACCCTAACCCTAACCCTAAGCTACCCTTGACTGCTTCTGCCTCCAATAGATTTCCTAAGCACTAGTGTTTTAAGGAACAGGTTAAAAAGAGGATCCTAATGTGATTTCTTGATAATGGGTGTGTTCCTTATCTTCTCCTAGTGTCTAAACTCTTCTCCATGGCTGGACCCACAAATAATATTCCTTTACGTGCTAAGGGGTATCTAGAGAGTGTGATAGGTTTAATAACTAACCTCACCTTTCGCGTACCCTAACCCTAACCCGTACCCTAACCCTAACGCGTACCCTAATCCTAACCCGTACCCTAAACCGAGCCCTAACCCTAACACTAACCCTAACCCTAACCCTAACCCATACCCTACGCCCTACCCGAACCCCTCCCCAAACCCGTACCCTAAGCCGTACCCTAACCCTCACCCTCACCCTAACCCTAACCCTAAGCTACCCTTGACTGCTTCTGCCTCCAATAGATTTCCTAAGCACTAGTGTTTTAAGGAACAGGTTAAAAAGAGGTTCCTAATGTGATTTCTTGATAATGGGTGTGTTCCTTATCTTCTCCTAGTGTCTAAACTCTTCTCCATGGCTGGACCCCCAAATAATATTCCTTTACGTGCTAAGGGGTATCTAGAGAGTGGGATAGGTTTAATAACTACCCTCACCCTAACGTGTACCCTAACCCTAACCCCTACCCTAACCCTAACGCGTACCCTAATCCTAACCCGTACCCTAAACCGAGCCCTAACCCTAACACTAACCCTAACCCTAACCCTAACCCATACCCTACGCCCTACCCGAACTCCTCCCCGAACCAGTACCCTAAGCCGTACCCTAACCCTCACCCTAACCCTCACCCTAACACTAAGCTACCCTTGACTGCTTCTGCCTCCAAGAGATTTCCTAAGTACTAGTGTTTTAAGGAACAGGTTAAAAAGAGAATCCTAATGTGATTTCTGGATAATGGGTGTGTTCCTTATCTTCTCCTAGTGTCTAAACTCTTCTCCATGGCTGGACCCCCAAATAATATTCCTTTACGTGCTAAGGGGTATCTAGAGAGTGGGATAGGTTTAATAACTACCCTCACCCTAACGCGTACCCTAACCCTAACACCTACCCTAACCCTAACGCGTACCCTAATCCTAACCCGTACCCTAAACCGAGCCCTAACCCTAACACTAACCCTAACCCATACCCTACGCCCTACCCAAACCCCTCCCCGAACCCGTACCCTAAGCCGTACCCTAACCCTCACCCTAACCCTAACCCTAACCCTAAGCTACCCTTGAGTGCTTCTGCCACCAATAGATTTCCTAAGCACTAGTGTTTTAAGGAACAGGTTAAAAAGAGAATCCTAATGTGATTTCGTGATAATGGGTGTGTTCCTTATCTTCTCGTAGTGTCTAAACTCTTCTCCATGGCTGGACCCACAAATAATATTCCTTTACGTGCTAAGGGGTATCTAGAGAGTGTGATAGGTTTAATAACTAACCTCACCCTTTCGCGTACCCTAACCCTAACCCCTACCCTAACCCTAACGCGTACACTAATCCTAACCCGTACCCTAAACCGAGCCCTAACCCTAACACTAACCCTAACCCTAACCCTAAACCATACCCTACGCCCTACCCGAACCCCTCCCCAAACCCGTACCCTAAGCCGTACCCTAACCCTCACCCTCACCCTAACACTAACCCTAAGCTACGCTTGACTGCTTCTGCCTCCAATCGATTTCCTAAGCACTAGTGTTTTAAGGAACAGGTTAAAAAGAGGATCCTAATGTGATTTCTTGATAATGGGTGTGTTCCATATCTTCTCCTAGTGTCTAAACTCTTCTCCATGGCTGGACCCCCAAATAATATTCCTTTACGTGCTAAGGGGTATCTAGAGAGTGGGATAGGTTTAATAACTACCCTCACCCTAACGCGTACCCTAACCCTAACCCCTACCCTAACACTAACGCGTACCCTAATCCTAACCCGTACCCTAAACCGAGCCCTAACCCTAACACTAGCGCTAACCCTAACCCTAACCCATACCCTACGCCCTACCCGAACCCCTCCCCGAACCCGTACCCTAAGCCGTACCCTAACCCTCACCCTAAACCTAACCCTAACCCTAAGCTACCCTTGACTGCTTCTGCCTCCAATAGATTTCCTAAGCACTAGTGTTTTAAGGAACAGGTTAAAAAGAGGATCCTAATGTGATTTCTTGATAATGGGTGTGTTCCTTATCTTCTCCTAGTGTCTAAACTCTTCTCCATGGCTGGACCCCCAAATAATATTCCTTTAAGTGATAAGGGGTATCTAGAGAGTGGGATAGGTTTAATAACTAACTTCACCCTATCGCGTACCCTAACCCTAACCCCTACCCTAAAACTAACGCGTACCCTAATCCTAACCCGTACCCTAAACCGAGCCCTAACCCTAACACTAACCCTAACCCTAACCCTAACCCATACCCTACACCCTACCCGAACTCCTCCCCGAACCAATACCCTAAGCCGTACCCTAACCCTCACCCTAACGCTAACACTAACACTAAGCTACCCTTGACTGCTTCTGCCTCCAAGAGATTTCCTAAGTACTAGTGTTTTAAGGAACAGGTTAAAAAGAGAATCCTAATGTGATTTCTTGATAATGGGTGTGTTCCTTATCTTCTCCTAGTGTCTAAACTCTTCTCCATGGCTGGACCCCCAAATACTATTACTTTACGTGCTAGGGGGTATCTAGAGAGTGGGATAGGTTTAATAACTACCCTCACCCTAACGCGTACCCTAACCCTAACACCTACCCTAACCCTAACGCGTACCCTAATCCTAACCCGTACCCTAAACCGAGCCCTAACCCTAACACTAACCCTAACCCTAACCCTAACCCATACCCTACGCCCTACCCGAACCCCTCCCCGAACCCGTACCCTAAGCCGTACCCTAACCCTAACCCTAACCCTAAGCTACCCTTGACTGCTTCTGCCTCCAATAGATTTCCTAAGCACTAGTGTTTTAAGGAACAGGTTAAAAAGAGAATCCTAATGTGATTTCTTGATAATGGGTGTGTTCCTTATCTTCTCCTCGTGTCTAAACTCTTCTCCATGGCTGGACCCCCAAATAATATTCCTTTACGTGCTAAGGGGTATCTAGAGAGTGTGATAGGTTTAATAACTAACCTCACCCTATCGCGTACCCTAACCCTAACCCCTACCCTAACATTAACGCGTACCCTAATCCTAACCCGTACCCTAAACCGAGCCCTAACCCTAACACTAACCCTAACCCTAACCCTAAACCATACCCTACGCCCTACCCGAACCCCTCCCCGAACCCGTACCCTAAGCTGTACCCTAACCCTCACCCTCACCCTAACCCTACTCCTAAGCTATCCTTGACTGCTTCTGTCTCCAATAGATTTCCTAAGCACTAGTGTTTTAAGGAATAGGTTAAAAAGAGAATCCTAATGTGATTTCTTGATAATGGGTGTGTTCCTTATCTTCTCCTAGTGTCTAAGCTCTTCTCCATGGCTGGACCCCCAAATAATATTCCTTTACGTGCTAAGGGGTATCTAGAGAGTGGGATAGGTTTAATAACTATTCTCACCCTAAAGCGTACCCTAACCCTAACCGCTACCCTAACCCTAATGCGTACCCTAATCCTAACCCGTACCCTAAACCGAGCCCTAACCCTAACACTAAACCTAACCCTAACCCTAACCCATACCCTACGCCCTACCCGAACCCCTCCCCGAACCCGTACCCTAAGCCGTACCCTAACCCTCACCCTAACCCTAACCCTAACCCTAAGCTACCCTTGACTGCTTCTGCCACCAATAGATTTCCTAAGCACTAGTGTTTTAAGGTACAGGTTAAAAAGAGGATCCTAATGTGATTTCTTGATAATGGGTGTGTTCCTTATCTTCTCCTCGTGTCTAAACTCTTCTCCATGGCTGGACCCCCAAATAATATTCCTTTACGTGCTAAGGGGTATCTAGAGAGTGGGATAGGTTTAATAACTAACTTCAGCCTATCGCGTACCCTAAACCTAACCCCTACCCTAACACTAACGCGTACCCTAATCCTAACCCGTACCCTAAACCGAGCCCTAACCCTAACACTAACCCTAACCCTAACCCTAACCCATACCCTACGCCCTACCCAAACTCCTCCCCGAACCCGTACCCTAAGCCGTACCCTAACCCTCACCCTAACCCTAACCCTAACACTAAGCTACCCTTGACTGCTTCTGCCTCCAAGAGATTTCCTAAGTACTAGTGTTTTAAGGAACAGGTTAAAAAGAGAATCCTAATGTGATTTCTTGATGATGGGTGTGCTCCTTAGCTTCTCCTAGTGTCTAAACTCTTCTCCATGGCTGGACCCCCAAATAATATTCCTTTACGTGCTAAGGGGTATCTAGAGAGTGGGATAGGTTTAATAACTAACCTCACCATAAAGCGTAACCTAACCCTAACCCCTACCCTAACACTAACCCGTACCCTAATCCTAACCCGTACCCTAAACCGAGCTCGAACCCTAATACTAACCCTAACCCTAACCCATACCCTACGCCCTACCCGAACCCCTCCCCGAAACCCGTACCCTAAGCCAAACCCTGACCCTCACCCTAACCCTAACCCTAACCCTAAGCTACCCTTAACTGCTTCTGCCTCCAATAAATTTCCTAAGCACTAGTGTTTTAAGGAACAGGTTAAAAAGAGAATCCTAATGTGATTTCGTGATAATGGGTGTGTTCCTTATCTTCTCCTCGTGTCTAAACTCTTCTCCATGGCTGGACCCACAAATAATATTCCTTTACGTGCTAAGGGGTATCTAGAGAGTGTGATAGGTTTAATAACTAACCTCACCCTATCGCATATCCTAACCCTAACCCCTACCCTAACCCTAACGCGTACCCTAATCCTAACCCGTACCCTAAACCGAGCCCTAACCCTAACACTAACCCTAACCCTAACCCATACACTACGCCCTACCCGAACCCCTCCCCGAAACCGAACCCTAAGCCGTACCCTAACCCTAACCCTAACCCTAAGCTACCCTTGACTGCTTCTGCCTCCAATAGATTTCCTAAGCACTAGTGTTTTAAGGAACAGGTTAAAAAGAGAATCCTAATGTGATTTCTTGATAATGGGTGTGTTCCTTATCTTCTCCTCGTGTCTAAACTCTTCTCCATGGCTGGACCCCCAAATAATATTCCTTTACGTGCTAAGGGGTATCTAGAGAGTGGGATAGTTTTAATAACTAACCTCACCCTATCGCGTACCCTAACCCTAACCCCTACCCTAACACTAACGCGTACCCTAATCCTAACCCGTAGCCTAAACCGAGCCCTAACCCTAACACTAACACTAACCCTAACCCTAACCCATACCCTACGCCCTACCCGAACCCCTCCCCCAACCAGTACCCTAAGCCGTACCCTAACACTCATCCTAACCCTAACCCTAACCCTAAGCTACCCTTGACGGCTTCTGCCTCCAACAGATTTCCTAAGCACTAGTGTTTTAAGGAACAGGTTAAAAAGAGAATCCTAATGTGATTTCTTGATAATGGGTGTGTTCCATATCTTCTCCTAGTGTCTAAACTCTTCTCCATGGCTGGACCCCCAAATAATATTCCTTTACGTGCTAGGGGGTATCTAGAGAGTGGGATAGGTTTAATAACTACCCTCACCCTAACGCGTACCCTAACCCTAACACCTACCCTAACCCTAATGCGTACCCTAATCCTAACCCGTACCCTAAACCGAGACCTAACCCTAACCCTAACCCTAACCCTAACCCTAACCCATACCCTACGCCCTACCCGAACCCCTCCCCGAACCCGTACCCTAAGGCGTACCCTAACCGTAACCCTAACCCTATGCTACCCTTGACTGCTTCTGCCTCCAATAGATTTCCTAAGCACTAGTGTTTTAAGGAACAGGTTAAAAAGAGAATCCTAATGTGATTTCTTGATAATGGGTGTGTTCCTTATCTTCTCCTCGTGTCTAAACTCTTCTCCATGGCTGGACCCCCAAATAATATTCCTTTACGTGCTAAGGGGTATCTAGAGAGTGGGATAGGTTTAATAACTACCCTCACCCTAACGCGTACCCTAACCCTAACCCCTACCCTAACCCTAACGCGTACCCTAATCCTAACCCGTACCCTAAACCGAGCCCTAACCCTAACACTAACCCTAACCCTAACCCTAACCCATACCCTACGCCCTACCCGAACCCCTCCCCGAACCCGTACCCTAAGCCATACCCTAACCCTCACCCTAACCCTAACCCTAACCCTAAGCTACCCTTGAGTGCTTCTGCCACCAATAAATTTCCTAAGTACTAGTGTTTTAAGGAACAGGTTAAAAAGAGAATCCTAATGTGATTTCGTGATAATGGGTGTGTTCCTTATCTTCTCCTAGTGTCTAAACTCTTCTCCATGGCTGGACCCACAAATAATATTCCTTTACGTGCTAAGGGGTATCTAGAGAGTGTGATAGGTTTAATAACTAACCTCACCCTATCGCATACCCTAACCCTAACCCCTACCCTAACCCTAACGCGTACCCTAATCCTAACCCGTACCCTAAACCGAGCCCTAACCCAAACACTAACCCTAACCCTAACCCATACACTACGCCCTAACCGAACCCCTCCCCGAAACCGAACCCTAAGCCGTACCCTAACCCTAACCCTAACCCTAAGCTACCCTTGACTGCTTCTGCCTCCAATAGATTTCCTAAGCACTAGTGTTTTAAGGAACAGGTTAAAAAGAGAATCCTAATGTGATTTCTTGATAATGGGTGTGTTCCTTATCTTCTCCTCGTGTCTAAACTCTTCTCCATGGCTGGACACCCAAATAATATTCCTTTACGTGCTAAGGGGTATCTAGAGAGTGGGATAGGTTTAATAACTAACCTCACCCTATCGCGTACCCTAACCCTAACCCCTACCCTAACACTAACGCGTACCCTAATCCTAACCCGTAGCCTAAACCGAGCCCTAACCCTAACACTAACACTAACCCTAACCCTAACCCATACCCTACGCCCTACCCGAACCCCTCCCCCAACCAGTACCCTAAGCCGTACCCTAACACTCATCCTAACCCTAACCCTAACCCTAAGCTACCCTTGACGGCTTCTGCCTCCAACAGATTTCCTAAGCACTAGTGTTTTAAGGAACAGGTTAAAAAGAGAATCCTAATGTGATTTCTTGATAATGGGTGTGTTCCTTATCTTCTCCTAGTGTCTAAACTCTTCTCCATGGTTGGATCCCCAAATAATATTCCTTTACGTGCTAAGGGGTATCTAGAGAGTGTGATAGGTTTAATAACTACCCTCACCCTAACGCGTACCCTAACCCTAACCCCTACCCTAATCCTAACCCGTACCCTAATCCGAGCCCTAACCCTAACACCAGCGCTAAACCTAACCCTAACCCTAACCCATACCTTACGCCCTACCCGAACCCCTCCCCGAACCCGTACCCTAAGCCGTACCCTAACCCTCACCCTAAACCTAACCCTAACCCTATGCTACCCTTGACTGCTTCTGCCTCCAATAGATTTCCTAAGCACTAGTGTTTTAAGGAACAGGTTAAAAAGAGAATCCTAATGTGATTTCTTGATAATGGGTGTTTTCCTTATCTTCTCCTAGTGTCTAAGCTCTTCTCCATGGCTGGACCCCCAAATAATATTCTTTTACGTGCTAAGGGGTATCTAGAGAGTGGGATAGGTTTAATAACTACTCTCACCCTAAAGCGTACCCTAACCCTAACCGCTACCCTAACCCTAACGCGTATCCTAATCCTAACCCGTACCCTAAACCGAGCCCGAACCCGAACACTAACCCTAACCCTAACCCATACCCTACGCCCTACCCGAACCCCTCCCTGAACCCGTACCCTAAGCCGTACCCTAACCCTCCCCCTAACCCTAACCCTAACCCTAAACCTAAGCTACCCTTGACGGCTTCTGCCTCCAATAGATTTCCTAAGCACTAGTGTTTTAAGGAACAGGTTAAAAAGAGGATCCTAATGTGATTTGTTGATAATGGGTGTGTTCCTTATCTTCTCCTCGTGTCTAAACTCTTCTCCATGGCTGGACCCCCAAATAATATTCCTTTACGTGCTAAGGGGTATCTAGAGAGTGGGATAGGTTTAATAACTAACTTCACCCTATCGCGTACCCTAACCCTAACCCCTACCCTAACACTAACGCGTACCCTAATCCTAACCCGTACCCTAAACCGAGCCCTAACCCTAACACTAACCCTAACCCTAACCCTAACCCATACCCTACGCCCTACCCGAACTCCTCCCCGAACCCGTACCCTAAGCCGTACCCTAACCCTCATCCTAACCCTAACTCTAACACTAAGCTACCCTTGACTGCTTCTGCCTCCAAGAGATTTCCTAAGTACTAGTGTTTTAAGGAACAGGTTAAAAAGAGAATCCTAATGTGATTTCTTGATAATGGGTGTGTTCCTTATCTTCTCCTAGTGTCTAAACTCTTCTCCATGGCTGGACCCCCAAATACTATTCCTTTACGTGCTAAGGGGTATCTAGAGAGTGGGATAGGTTTAATAACTACCCTCACCCTAACGCGTACCCTAAACCTAACCCCTACCCTAACCCTAACGCGTACCCTAATCCTAACCCGTACCCTAAACCGAGCCCTAACCCTAACACTAGCCCTAACCCTAACCCATACCCTACGCCCTACCCGAACCCCTCCCCGAACCCGTACCCTAAGCCGTACCCTAACCCTCACCCTAACCCTAACCCTAACCCTAAGCTACCCTTGAGTGCTTCTGCCACCAATAGATTTCCTAAGCACTAGTGTTTTAAGGTACAGGTTAAAAAGAGAATCCTAATGTGATTTCTTGATAATGGGTGTGCTCCTTATCTTCTCCTAGTGTCTAAACTCTTCTCCATGGCTGGACCCCCAAATAATATTCCTTTACGTGCTAAGGGGTATCTAGAGAGTGGGATAGGTTTAATAACTAACCTCACCATAAAGCGTAACCTAACCCTAACCCCTACCCTAACACTAACCCGTACCCTAATCCTAACCCGTACCCTAAACCGAGCTCGAACCCTAACACTAACCCTAACCCTAACCCATACCCTACGCCCTACCCGAACCCCTCCCCGAAACCCGTACCCTAAGCCAAACCCTGACCCTCACCCTAACCCTAACCCTAACCCTAAGCTACCCTTAACTGCTTCTGCCTCCAATAAATTTCCTAAGCACTAGTGTTTTAAGGAACAGGTTAAAAAGAGAATCCTAATGTGATTTCGTGATAATGGGTGTGTTCCTTATCTTCTCCTAGTGTCTAAACTCTTCTCCATGGCTGGACCCACAAATAATATTCCTTTACGTGCTAAGGGGTATCTAGAGAGTGTGATAGGTTTAATAACTAACCTCACCCTATCGCATACCCTAACCCTAACCCCTACCCTAACCCTAACGCGTACCCTAATCCTAACCCGTACCCTAAACCGAGCCCTAACCCTAACACTAACCCTAACCCTAACCCATACACTACGCCCTACCCGAACCCCTCCCCGAAACCGAACCCTAAGCCGTACCCTAACCCTAACCCTAACCCTAAGCTACCCTTGACTGCTTCTGCCTCCAATAGATTTCCTAAGCACTAGTGTTTTAAGGAACAGGTTAAAAAGAGAATCCTAATGTGATTTCTTGATAATGGGTGTGTTCCTTATCTTCTCCTCGTGTCTAAACTCTTCTCCATGGCTGGACCCCCAAATAATATTCCTTTACGTGCTAAGGGGTATCTAGAGAGTGGGATAGGTTTAATAACTAACCTCACCCTATCGCGTACCCTAACCCTAACCCCTACCCTAACACTAACGCGTACCCTAATCCTAACCCGTAGCCTAAACCGAGCCCTAACCCTAACACTAACACTAACCCAAACCCTAACCCATACCCTACGCCCTACCCGAACCCCTCCCCCAACCAGTACCCTAAGCCGTACCCTAACACTCATCCTAACCCTAACCCTAACCCTAAGCTACCCTTGACGGCTTCTGCCTCCAACAGATTTCCTAAGCACTAGTGTTTTAAGGAACAGGTTAAAAAGAGAATCCTAATGTGATTTCTTGATAATGGGTGTGTTCCTTATCTTCTCCTAGTGTCTAAACTCTTCTCCATGGTTGGATCCCCAAATAATATTCCTTTACGTGCTAAGGGGTATCTAGAGAGTGTGATAGGTTTAATAACTACCCTCACCCTAACGCGTACCCTAACCCTAACCCCTACCCTAATCCTAACCCGTACCCTAATCCGAGCCCTAACCCTAACACCAGCGCTAAACCTAACCCTAACCCTAACCCATACCTTACGCCCTACCCGAACCCCTCCCCGAACCCGTACCCTAAGCCGTACCCTAACCCTCACCCTAAACCTAACCCTAACCCTATGCTACCCTTGACTGCTTCTGCCTCCAATAGATTTCCTAAGCACTAGTGTTTTAAGGAACAGGTTAAAAAGAGAATCCTAATGTGATTTCTTGATAATGGGTGTTTTCCTTATCTTCTCCTAGTGTCTAAGCTCTTCTCCATGGCTGGACCCCCAAATAATATTCTTTTACGTGCTAAGGGGTATCTAGAGAGTGGGATAGGTTTAATAACTACTCTCACCCTAAAGCGTACCCTAACCCTAACCGCTACCCTAACCCTAACGCGTATCCTAATCCTAACCCGTACCCTAAACCGAGCCCGAACCCGAACACTAACCCTAACCCTAACCCATACCCTACGCCCTACCCGAACCCCTCCCTGAACCCGTACCCTAAGCCGTACCCTAACCCTCCCCCTAACCCTAACCCTAACCCTAAACCTAAGCTACCCTTGACGGCTTCTGCCTCCAATAGATTTCCTAAGCACTAGTGTTTTAAGGAACAGGTTAAAAAGAGGATCCTAATGTGATTTGTTGATAATGGGTGTGTTCCTTATCTTCTCCTCGTGTCTAAACTCTTCTCCATGGCTGGACCCCCAAATAATATTCCTTTACGTGCTAAGGGGTATCTAGAGAGTGGGATAGGTTTAATAACTAACTTCACCCTATCGCGTACCCTAACCCTAACCCCTACCCTAACACTAACGCGTACCCTAATCCTAACCCGTACCCTAAACCGAGCCCTAACCCTAACACTAACCCTAACCCTAACCCTAACCCATACCCTACGCCCTACCCGAACTCCTCCCCGAACCCGTACCCTAAGCCGTACCCTAACCCTCATCCTAACCCTAACTCTAACACTAAGCTACCCTTGACTGCTTCTGCCTCCAAGAGATTTCCTAAGTACTAGTGTTTTAAGGAACAGGTTAAAAAGAGAATCCTAATGTGATTTCTTGATAATGGGTGTGTTCCTTATCTTCTCCTAGTGTCTAAACTCTTCTCCATGGCTGGACCCCCAAATACTATTCCTTTACGTGCTAAGGGGTATCTAGAGAGTGGGATAGGTTTAATAACTACCCTCACCCTAACGCGTACCCTAAACCTAACCCCTACCCTAACCCTAACGCGTACCCTAATCCTAACCCGTACCCTAAACCGAGCCCTAACCCTAACACTAGCCCTAACCCTAACCCATACCCTACGCCCTACCCGAACCCCTCCCCGAACCCGTACCCTAAGCCGTACCCTAACCCTCACCCTAACCCTAACCCTAACCCTAAGCTACCCTTGAGTGCTTCTGCCACCAATAGATTTCCTAAGCACTAGTGTTTTAAGGTACAGGTTAAAAAGAGAATCCTAATGTGATTTCTTGATAATGGGTGTGCTCCTTATCTTCTCCTAGTGTCTAAACTCTTCTCCATGGCTGGACCCCCAAATAATATTCCTTTACGTGCTAAGGGGTATCTAGAGAGTGGGATAGGTTTAATAACTAACCTCACCATAAAGCGTAACCTAACCCTAACCCCTACCCTAACACTAACCCGTACCCTAATCCTAACCCGTACCCTAAACCGAGCTCGAACCCTAACACTAACCCTAACCCTAACCCATACCCTACGCCCTACCCGAACCCCTCCCCGAAACCCGTACCCTAAGCCAAACCCTGACCCTCACCCTAACCCTAACCCTAACCCTAAGCTACCCTTAACTGCTTCTGCCTCCAATAAATTTCCTAAGCACTAGTGTTTTAAGGAACAGGTTAAAAAGAGAATCCTAATGTGATTTCGTGATAATGGGTGTGTTCCTTATCTTCTCCTAGTGTCTAAACTCTTCTCCATGGCTGGACCCACAAATAATATTCCTTTACGTGCTAAGGGGTATCTAGAGAGTGTGATAGGTTTAATAACTAACCTCACCCTATCGCATACCCTAACCCTAACCCCTACCCTAACCCTAACGCGTACCCTAATCCTAACCCGTACCCTAAACCGAGCCCTAACCCTAACACTAACCCTAACCCTAACCCATACACTACGCCCTACCCGAACCCCTCCCCGAAACCGAACCCTAAGCCGTACCCTAACCCTAACCCTAACCCTAAGCTACCCTTGACTGCTTCTGCCTCCAATAGATTTCCTAAGCACTAGTGTTTTAAGGAACAGGTTAAAAAGAGAATCCTAATGTGATTTCTTGATAATGGGTGTGTTCCTTATCTTCTCCTCGTGTCTAAACTCTTCTCCATGGCTGGACCCCCAAATAATATTCCTTTACGTGCTAAGGGGTATCTAGAGAGTGGGATAGGTTTAATAACTAACCTCACCCTATCGCGTACCCTAACCCTAACCCCTACCCTAACACTAACGCGTACCCTAATCCTAACCCGTAGCCTAAACCGAGCCCTAACCCTAACACTAACACTAACCCAAACCCTAACCCATACCCTACGCCCTACCCGAACCCCTCCCCCAACCAGTACCCTAAGCCGTACCCTAACACTCATCCTAACCCTAACCCTAACCCTAAGCTACCCTTGACGGCTTCTGCCTCCAACAGATTTCCTAAGCACTAGTGTTTTAAGGAACAGGTTAAAAAGAGAATCCTAATGTGATTTCTTGATAATGGGTGTGTTCCTTATCTTCTCCTAGTGTCTAAACTCTTCTCCATGGTTGGATCCCCAAATAATATTCCTTTACGTGCTAAGGGGTATCTAGAGAGTGTGATAGGTTTAATAACTACCCTCACCCTAACGCGTACCCTAACCCTAACCCCTACCCTAATCCTAACCCGTACCCTAATCCGAGCCCTAACCCTAACACCAGCGCTAACCCTAACCCTAACCCATACCTTACGCCCTACCCGAACCCCTCCCCGAACCCGTACCCTAAGCCGTACCCTAACCCTCACCCTAAACCTAACCCTAACCCTAAGCTACCCTTGACTGCTTCTGCCTCCAATAGATTTCCTAAGCACTAGTGTTTTAAGGAACAGGTTAAAAAGAGAATCCTAATGTGATTTCTTGATAATGGGTGTGTTCCTTATCTTCTCCTAGTGTCTAAGCTCTTCTCCATGGCTGGACCCCCAAATAATATTCTTTTACGTGCTAAGGGGTATCTAGAGAGTGGGATAGGTTTAATAACTACTCTCACCCTAAAGCGTACCCTAACCCTAACCGCTACCCTAACCCCTAACGCGTATGCTAATCCTAACCCGTACCCTAAACCGAGCCCGAACCCGAACACTAACCCTAACCCTAACCCATACCCTACGCCCTACCCGAACCCCTCCCTGAACCCGTGCCCTAAGCCGTACCCTAACCCTCCCCCTAACCTAACCCTAACCCTAAACCTAAGCTACCCTTGACGGCTTCTGCCTCCAATAGATTTCCTAAGCACTAGTGTTTTAAGGAACAGGTTAAAAAGAGGATCCTAATGTGATTTGTTGATAATGGGTTTGTTCCTTATCTTCTCCTCGTGTCTAAACTCTTCTCCATGGCTGGACCCCCAAATAATATTCCTTTACGTGCTAAGGGGTATCTAGAGAGTGGGATAGGTTTAATAACTAACTTCACCCTATCGCGTACCCTAACCCTAACCCCTACCCTAACACTAACGCGTACCCTAATCCTAACCCGTACCCTAAACCGAGCCCTAACCCTAACACTAACCCTAACCCTAACCCTAACCCATACCCTACGCCCTACCCGAACTCCTCCCCGAACCCGTACCCTAAGCCGTACCCTAACCCTCATCCTAACCCTAACTCTAACACTAAGCTACCCTTGACTGCTTCTGCCTCCAAGAGATTTCCTAAGTACTAGTGTTTTAAGGAACAGGTTAAAAAGAGAATCCTAATGTGATTTCTTGATAATGGGTGTGTTCCTTATCTTCTCCTAGTGTCTAAACTCTTCTCCATGGCTGGACCCCCAAATACTATTCCTTTACGTGCTAGGGGGTATCTAGAGAGTGGGATAGGTTTAATAACTACCCTCACCCTAACGCGTACCCTAACCCTAACCCCTACCCTAACCCTAACGCGTACCCTAATCCTAACCCGTACCCTAAACCGAGCCCTAACCCTAACACTAGCCCTAACCCTAACCCATACCCTACGCCCTACCCGAACCCCTCCCCGAACCCGTACCCTAAGCCGTACCCTAACCCTCACCCTAACCCTAACCCTAACCCTAAGCTACCCTTGAGTGCTTCTGCCACCAATAGATTTCCTAAGCACTAGTGTTTTAAGGTACAGGTTAAAAAGAGAATCCTAATGTGATTTCTTGATAATGGGTGTGCTCCTTATCTTCTCCTATTGTCTAAACTCTTCTCCATGGCTGGACCCCCAAATAATATTCCTTTACGTGCTAAGGGGTATCTAGAGAGTGGGATAGGTTTAATAACTAACCTCACCATAAAGCGTAACCTAACCCTAACCCCTACCCTAACACTAACCCGTACCCTAATCCTAACCCGTACCCTAAACCGAGCCCGAACCCTAACACTAACCCTAACCCTAACCCATACCCTACGCCCTACCCGAAACCCTCCCCGAAACCCGTACCCTAAGCCAAACCCTAACCCTCACCCTAACCCTAACCCTAACCCTAAGCTACCCTTGACTGCTTCTGCCTCCAATAGATTTCCTAAGCACTAGTGTTTTAAGGAACAGGTTAAAAAGAGGATCCTAATGTGATTTCGTGATAATGGGTGTGTTCCTTATCTTCTCCTAGTGTCTAAACACTTCTCCATGGCTGGACCCCCAAATAATATTCCTTTACGTGCTAGGGGGTATGTAGAGAGTGGGATAGGTTTAATAACTACCCTCACCCTAATGTGTACCCTAACCCTAACACCTACCCTAACACTAACGCGTACCTTAATCCTAACCCGTACCCTAAACCGAGCCCTAACCCTAACACTAACCCTAACCCTAACCCTAACCCATACCCTACGCCCTACCCGAACCCCTCCCTGAACCCGTACCCTAAGCCGTACCCTAACCCTCACCCTAACCCTAACCCTAAACCTAAGCTACCCTTGACGGCTTCTGCCTCCAATAGATTTCCTAAGCACTAGTGTTTTAAGGAACAGGTTAAAAAGAGGATCCTAATGTGATTTCTTGATAATGGGTGTGTTCCTTATCTTCTCCTAGTGTCTAAACTCTTCTCCATGGCTGGACCCCCAAATAATATTCCTTTACGTGCTAGGGGGTATCTAGAGAGTGGGATAGGTTTAAAAACTACCCTCACCCTAACGCGTACCCTAACCCTAACAACTACCCTAACCCTAACGCGTACTCTAATCCTAACCCGTACCCTAAACCGAGACCTAACCCTAACACTAACCCTAACCCTAACCCTAACCCTAACCCATACCCTACGCCCTACCCGAACCCCTCCCTGAACCCGTACCCTAAGCCGTACCCTAACCCTAACCCTAACCCTAAGCTACCGTTGACTGCTTCTGCCTCCAATAGATTTCCTAAGCACTAGTGTATTAAGGAACAGGTTAAAAAGAGAATCCTAATGTGATTTCTTGATAATGGGTGTGTTCCTTATCTTCTCCTCGTGTCTAAACTCTTCTCCATGGCTGGACCCCCAAATAATATTCCTTTACGTGCTAAGGGGTATCTAGAGAGTGTGATAGGTTTAATAACTACCCTCACCCTAACGCGTACCCTAACCCTAACCCCTACCCTAACCCTAATGCGTACCCTAATCCTAACCCGTACCTTAAACCGAGCCCTAACCCTAACACTAACCCTAACCCTAACCCTAACCCATACCTTACGCCCTACCCGAACCCGTACCCTAAGCCGTACCCTAACCCTCACCCTAACCCTAACCCTAACCCTAAGCTACCCTTGAGTGCTTCTGCCACCAATAGATTTCCTAAGCACTAGTGTTTTAAGGAACAGGTTAAAAAGAGAATCCTAATGTGATTTCTTGATAATGGGTGTGTTCCTTATCTTCTCCTAGTGTCTAAACTCTTCTCCATGGCTGGACCCACAAATAATATTCCTTTACGTGCTAAGGGGTATCTAGAGAGTGGGATAGGTTTAATAACTACTCTCACCCTAAAGTGTACCCTAACCCTAACTCCTACCCTAACACTAACGCGTACCCTAATCCTAACCCGTACCCTAAACCGAGCCCTAACCCTAACACTAACCCTAACCCTAACCCTAACCCATACCCTACGCCCTACCCGAACCCCTCCCCGAACCCGTACCCTAAGCCGTACCCTAACCCTCACCCTAACTCTAACCCTAACCCTAAGCAACCCTTGATTGCTTCTGCCTCCAATACATTTCCTAAGCACTAGTGTTTTAAGGAACAGGTTAAAAAGAGAATCCTAATGTGATTTCTTGATATTGGGTGTGTTCCTTATCTTCTCCTAGTGTCTAAACTCTTCTCCATGGCTGGACCCCCAAATAATATTCCTTTACGTGCTAAGGGGTATCTAGAGAGTGGGATAGGTTTAATAACTACTCTCACCCTAAAGTGTACCCTAACCCTAACTCCTACCCTAACACTAACGCGTACCCTAATCCTAACCCGTACCCTAAACCGAGCCCTAACCCTAACACTAACCCTAACCCTAACCCTAACCCATACCCTACGCCCTACCCGAACCCCTCCCCGAACCCGTACCCTAAGCCGTACCCTAACCCTCACCCTAACTCTAACCCTAACCCTAAGCAACCCTTGATTGCTTCTGCCTCCAATACATTTCCTAAGCACTAGTGTTTTAAGGAACAGGTTAAAAAGAGAATCCTAATGTGATTTCTTGATAATGGGTGTGTTCCTTATCTTCTCCTAGTGTCTAAACTCTTCTCCATGGCTGGACCCCCAAATAATATTCCTTTACGTGCTAAGGGGTATCTAGAGAGTGGGATAGGTTTAATAACTACCCTCACCCTAGTGCGTACCATAACCCTAACCCCTACCCTAACACTAATGCGTACCCTAATCCTAACCCGTAACCTAAATCGAGCCCTAACCCTAACACTAGCCCTAACCCTAACCCTAACCCATACCCTACGCCCTACCCGAACCTCTCCCCGAACCCGTACCCTAAGCCGTACCCTAACCCTCACCCTAACCCTAACCCTAAGCTACCCTTGAGTGCTTCTGCCACCAATAGATTTCCTAAGCACTAGTGTTTTAAGGTACAGGTTAAAAAGAGAATCCTAATGTGATTTCTTGATAATGGGTGTGCTCCTTATCTTCTCCTAGTGTCTAAACTCTTCTCCATGGCTGGACCCCCAAATAATATTCCTTTACGTGCTAAGGGGTATCTAGAGAGTGGGATAGGTTTAATAACTAACCTCACCATAAAGCGTAACCTAACCCTAACCCCTACCCTAACACTAACGCGTACCCTAATCCTAACCCGTACCCTAAACCGAGCCCGAAACCTAACACTAACCCTAACCCTAACCCATACCCTACGCCCTACCCGAACCCCTCCCCGAAACCCGTACCCTAAGCCATACCCTAACCCTCACCCAAACCCTAACCCTAACCCTAAGCTCCCCTTGACTGCTTCTGCCTCCAATAGATTTCCTAAGCACTAGTGTTTTAAGGAACAGGTTAAAAAGAGGATCCTAATGTGATTTCGTGATAATGGGTGTGTTCCTTATCTTCTCCTAGTGTCTAAACACTTCTCCATGGCTGGACCCCCAAATAATATTCCTTTACGTGCTAGGGGGTATCTAGAGAGTGGGATAGGTTTAATAACTACCCTCACCCTAATGCGTACCCTAACCCTAACACCTACCCTAACCCTAACGCATACCCTAATCCTAACCCGTACCCTAAACCGAGCCCTAACCCTAACACTAACCCTAACCCTAACCCTAACCCATACCCTACGCCCTACCCGAACCCCTCCCTGAACCCGTACCCTAAGCCGTACCCTAACCCTAACCCTAACCCTAAGCTACCCTTGACTGCTTCTGCCTCCAATAGATTTCCTAAGCACTAGTGTTTTAAGGTACAGGTTAAAAAGAGAATCCTAATGTGATTTTTTGATAATGGGTGTGCTCCTTTTCTTCTCCTAGTGTCTAAACTCTTCTCCATGGCTGGACCCCCAAATAATATTCCTTTACGTGCTAAGGGGTATGTAGAGAGTGGGATAGGTTTAATAACTAACCTCACCCTAAAGCGTAACCTAACCCTAACCCCTACCCTAACACTAACGCGTACCCTAATCCTAACCCATACCCTAAACCGAGCCCGAACCCTAACACTAACCCTAACCCTAACCCATACCCTACGCCCTACCCGAACCCCTCCCTGAACCCGTACCCTAAGCCGTACCCTAACCCTCACCCTAACCCTAACCCTAAACCTAAGCTACCCTTGACGGCTTCTGCCTCCAATAGATTTCCTAAGCACTAGTGTTTTAAGGAACAGGTTAAAAAGAGGATCCTAATGTGATTTCTTGATAATGGGTGTGTTCCTTATCTTCTCCTCGTGTCTAAACTCTTCTCCATGGCTGGACCCCCAAATAATATTCCTTTACGTGCTAAGGGGTATCTAGAGAGTGGGATAGGTTTAATAACTAACTTCACCCTATCGCGTACCCTAACCCTAACCCCTACCCTAACACTAACGCGTACCCTAATCCTAACCCGTACCCTAAACCGAGCCCTAACCCTAACACTAACCGTAACCCTAACCCTAACCCATACCCTACGCCCTACCCGAACTCCTCCCCGAACCAGTACCCTAAGCCGTACCCTAACCCTCACCCTAACCCTAACCCTAACACTAAGCTACCCTTGACTGCTTCTGCCTCCAAGAGATTTCCTAAGTACTAGTGTTTTAAGGAACAGGTTAAAAAGAGAATCCTAATGTGATTTCTTGATAATGGGTGTGTTCCTTATCTTCTCCTAGTGTCTAAACTCTTCTCCAGGGCTGGACCCCCAAATAATATTCCTTTACGTGCTAGGGGGTATCTAGAGAGTGGGATAGGTTTAATAACTACCCTCACCCTAACGCGTACCCTGACCCTAACACCTACCCTAACCCTAACGCCTACCCTAATCCTAACCCGTACCCTAAACCGAGCCCTAACCCTAACACTAACCCTAACCCTAACCCTAACCCATACCCTACGCCCTACCCGAACCCCTCCCCGAACCCGTACCCTAAGCCGTACCCTAACCCTAACCCAAACCCTAAGCTACCCTTGACTGCTTCTGCCTCCAATAGATTTCCTAAGCACTAGTGTTTTAAGGAACAGGTTAAAAAGAGAATCCTAATGTGATTTCTTGATAATGGGTGTGTTCCTTATCTTCTCCTCGTGTCTAAACTCTTCTCCATGGCTGGACCCCCAAATAATATTCCTTTACGTGCTAAGGGGTATCTAGAGAGTGGGATAGGTTTAATAACTACCCTCACCCTAACGCGTACCCTAACCCTAACACCTACCCTAAACCTAACGCGTACCCTAATCCTAACCCGTACCCTAAATCGAGCCCTAACCCTAACACTAACCCTAACCCTAACCCTAACCCATACCCTACGCCCTACCCGAACCCCTCCCCGAACCCGTACCCTAAGCCGTACCCTAACCCTCACCCTAACCCTAACCCTAACCCTAAGCTACCCTTGAGTGCTTCTGCCACCAATAGATTTCCTAAGCACTAGTGTTTTAAGGAACAGGTTAAAAAGAGAATCCTAATGTGATTTCGTGATAATGGGTGTGTTCCTTATCTTCTCCTAGTGTCTAAACTCTTCTCCATGGCTGGACCCACAAATAATATTCCTTTACGTGCTAAGGGGTATCTAGAGAGTGTGATAGGTTTAATAACTAACCTCACCTTTCGCGTACCCTAACCCTAACCCGTACCCTAACCCTAACGCGTACCCTAATCCTAACCCGTACCCTAAACCGAGCCCTAACCCTAACACTAACCCTAACCCTAACCCTAAACCATACCCTACGCCCTACCCGAACCCCTCCCCAAACCCGTACCCTAAGCCGTACCCTAACCCTCACCCTCACCCTAACCCTAACCCTAAGCTACCCTTGACTGCTTGTGCCTCCAATAGATTTCCTAAGCACTAGTGTTTTAAGGAACAGGTTAAAAAGAGGATCCTAATGTGATTTCTTGATAATGGGTGTGTTCCTTATCTTCTCCTAGTGTCTAAACTCTTCTCCATGGCTGGACCCCCAAATAATATTCCTTTACGTGCTAAGGGGTATCTAGAGAGTGGGATAGGTTTAATAACTACCCTCACCCTAACGTGTACCCTAACCCTAACCCCTACCCTAACCCTAACGCGTACCCTAATCCTAACCCGTACCCTAAACCGAGCCCTAACCCTAACACTAACCCTAACCCTAACCCTAACCCATACCCTACGCCCTACCCGAACTCCTCCCCGAACCAGTACCCTAAGCCGTACCCTAACCCTCACCCTAACCCTCACCCTAACACTAAGCTACCCTTGACTGCTTCTGCCTCCAAGAGATTTCCTAAGTACTAGTGTTTTAAGGAACAGGTTAAAAAGAGAATCCTAATGTGATTTCTGGATAATGGGTGTGTTCCTTATCTTCTCCTAGTGTCTAAACTCTTCTCCATGGCTGGACCCCCAAATAATATTCCTTTACGTGCTAAGGGGTATCTAGAGAGTGGGATAGGTTTAATAACTACCCTCACCCTAACGCGTACCCTAACCCTAACACCTACCCTAACCCTAACGCGTACCCTAATCCTAACCCGTACCCTAAACCGAGCCCTAACCCTAACACTAACCCTAACCCATACCCTACGCCCTACCCAAACCCCTCCCCGAACCCGTACCCTAAGCCGTACCCTAACCCTCACCCTAACCCTAACCCTAACCCTAAGCTACCCTTGAGTGCTTCTGCCACCAATAGATTTCCTAAGCACTAGTGTTTTAAGGAACAGGTTAAAAAGAGAATCCTAATGTGATTTCGTGATAATGGGTGTGTTCCTTATCTTCTCCTAGTGTCTAAACTCTTCTCCATGGCTGGACCCACAAATAATATTCCTTTACGTGCTAAGGGGTATCTAGAGAGTGTGATAGGTTTAATAACTAACCTCACCCTTTCGCGTACCCTAACCCTAACCCCTACCCTAACCCTAACGCGTACCCTAATCCTAACCCGTACCCTAAACCGAGCCCTAACCCTAACACTAACCCTAACCCTAACCCTAAACCATACCCTACGCCCTACCCGAACCCCTCCCCAAACCCGTACCCTAAGCCGTACCCTAACCCTCACCCTCACCCTAACACTAACCCTAAGCTACGCTTGACTGCTTCTGCCTCCAATCGATTTCCTAAGCACTAGTGTTTTAAGGAACAGGTTAAAAAGAGGATCCTAATGTGATTTCTTGATAATGGGTGTGTTCCATATCTTCTCCTAGTGTCTAAACTCTTCTCCATGGCTGGACCCCCAAATAATATTCCTTTACGTGCTAAGGGGTATCTAGAGAGTGGGATAGGTTTAATAACTACCCTCACCCTAACGCGTACCCTAACCCTAACCCCTACCCTAACACTAACGCGTACCCTAATCCTAACCCGTACCCTAAACCGAGCCCTAACCCTAACACTAGCGCTAACCCTAACCCTAACCCATACCCTACGCCCTACCCGAACCCCTCCCCGAACCCGTACCCTAAGCCGTACCCTAACCCTCACCCTAAACCTAACCCTAACCCTAAGCTACCCTTGACTGCTTCTGCCTCCAATAGATTTCCTAAGCACTAGTGTTTTAAGGAACAGGTTAAAAAGAGGATCCTAATGTGATTTCTTGATAATGGGTGTGTTCCTTATCTTCTCCTAGTGTCTAAACTCTTCTCCATGGCTGGACCCCCAAATAATATTCCTTTAAGTGATAAGGGGTATCTAGAGAGTGGGATAGGTTTAATAACTAACTTCACCCTATCGCGTACCCTAACCCTAACCCCTACCCTAAAACTAACGCGTACCCTAATCCTAACCCGTACCCTAAACCGAGCCCTAACCCTAACACTAACCCTAACCCTAACCCTAACCCATACCCTACACCCTACCCGAACTCCTCCCCGAACCAATACCCTAAGCCGTACCCTAACCCTCACCCTAACGCTAACACTAACACTAAGCTACCCTTGACTGCTTCTGCCTCCAAGAGATTTCCTAAGTACTAGTGTTTTAAGGAACAGGTTAAAAAGAGAATCCTAATGTGATTTCTTGATAATGGGTGTGTTCCTTATCTTCTCCTAGTGTCTAAACTCTTCTCCATGGCTGGACCCCCAAATACTATTACTTTACGTGCTAGGGGGTATCTAGAGAGTGGGATAGGTTTAATAACTACCCTCACCCTAACGCGTACCCTAACCCTAACACCTACCCTAACCCTAACGCGTACCCTAATCCTAACCCGTACCCTAAACCGAGCCCTAACCCTAACACTAACCCTAACCCTAACCCTAACCCATACCCTACGCCCTACCCGAACCCCTCCCCGAACCCGTACCCTAAGCCGTACCCTAACCCTAACCCTAACCCTAAGCTACCCTTGACTGCTTCTGCCTCCAATAGATTTCCTAAGCACTAGTGTTTTAAGGAACAGGTTAAAAAGAGAATCCTAATGTGATTTCTTGATAATGGGTGTGTTCCTTATCTTCTCCTCGTGTCTAAACTCTTCTCCATGGCTGGACCCCCAAATAATATTCCTTTACGTGCTAAGGGGTATCTAGAGAGTGTGATAGGTTTAATAACTACCCTCACCCTAACGCGTACCCTAACCGTAACCCCTAACCTAACCCTAACGCATACCCTAATCCTAACCCGTACCCTAAACCGAGCCCTAACCCTAACACTAACCCTAACCCTAACCCTAAACCATACCCTACGCCCTACCCGAACCCCTCCCCGAACCCGTACCCTAAGCCGTACCCTAACCCTCACCCTAACCCTAACCCTAACCCTAAGCTACCCTTGACTGCTTCTGCCACCAATAGATTTACTAAGCACTAGTGTTTTAAGGTACAGGTTAAAAAGAGAATCCTAATGTGATTTCTTGATAATGGGTGTGCTCCTTATCTTCTCCTAATGTCTAAACTCTTCTCCATGGCTGGACCCCCAAATAATATTCCTTTACGTGCTATGGGGTATCTAGAGAGTGGGATAGGTTTAATAACTAACCTCACCCTAAAGCGTAACCTAACCCTAACCCCTACCCTAACACTAACGCGTACCCTAATCCTAACCCGTACCCTAAACCGAGCCCGAACCCTAACACTAACCCTAACCCTAACCCATACCCTACGCCCTACCCGAACCCCTCCCCGAAACCCGTAACCTAACCCATACCCTAACCCTCACCCTAACCCTAACACTAACCCTAAGCTACCCTTGACTGCTTCTGCCTCCAATAGATTTCCTAAGCACTAGTGTTTTAAGGAACAGGTTAAAAAGAGGATCCTAATGTGATTTCGTGATAATGGGTGTGTTCCTTATCTTCTCCTAGTGTCTAAACACTTCTCCATGGCTGGACCCCCAAATAATATTCCTTTACGTGCTAGGGGGTATCTAGAGAGTGGGATAGGTTTAATAACTACCCTCACCCTAACGCGTACCCTAACCCTAACACCTACCCTAAACCTAACGCGTACCCTACTCCTAACCCGTACCCTAAACCGAGCCCTAACCCTAACACTAACCCTAACCCTAACCCTAACACATACCCTACGCCCTACCCGAACCCCTCCCTGAACCCGTACCCTAAGCTGTACCCTAACCCTCACCCTTACCCTAACCCTAAACCTAAGCTACCCTTGACGGCTTCTGCCTCCAATAGATTTCCTAAGCACTAGTGTTTTAAGGAACAGGTTAAAAAGAAGATCCTAATTTGATTTCTTGATAATGGGTGTGTTCCTTATCTTCTCCTCGTGTCTAACCTCTTCTCCATGGCTGGACCCCCAAATAATATTCCTTTACGTGCTAAGGGGTATCTAGAGAGTGGGATAGGTTTAATAACTACCCTCACCCTAACGTGTACCCTAACCCTAACCCCTACCCTAACCCTAATGCGTACCCTAATCCTAACCCGTACCCTAAACCGAGCCCTAACCCTAACACTAACCCTAACCCTAACCCTAACCCATACCCTACGCCCTACCCGAACTCCTCCCCGAACCAGTACCCTAAGCCGTACCCTAACCCTCACCCTAACCCTCACCCTAACACTAAGCTACCCTTGACTGCTTCTGCCTCCAAGAGATTTCCTAAGTACTAGTGTTTTAAGGAACAGGTTAAAAAGAGAATCCTAATGTGATTTCTTGATAATGGGTGTGTTCCTTATCTTCTCCTAGTGTCTAAACTCTTCTCCATGGCTGGACCCCCAAATAATATTCCTTTACGTGCTAAGGGGTATCTAGAGAGTGGGATAGGTTTAATAACTACCCTCACCCTAACGCGTACCCTAACCCTAACACCTACCCTAACCCTAACGCTTACCCTAATCCTAACCCGTACCCTAAACCGAGCCCTAACCCTAACACTAACCCTAACCCTAACCCATACCCTACGCCCTAACCGAACCCCTCCCCGAACCCGTACCCTAAGCCGTACCCTAACCCTAACCCTAACCCTAAGCTACCCTTGACTGCTTCTGCCTCCAATAGATTTCCTAAGCACTAGTGTTTTAAGGAACAGGTTAAAAAGAGAATCCTAATGTGATTTCTTGATAATGGGTGTGTTCCTTATCTTCTCCTCGTGTCTAAACTCTTCTCCATGTCTGGACCCCCAAATAATATTCCTTTACGTGCTAAGGGGTATCTAGAGAGTGTGATAGGTTTAATAACTACCCTCACCCTAACGCGTACCCTAACCCTAAGACCTACCCTAACCCTAACGCGTACCCTAATCCTAACCCGTACCCTAAACCGAGCCCTAACCCTAACACTAACCCTAACCCTAACCCTAACCCGTACCCTATGCCGTACCCTAACCCTCACCCTAACCCTAACCCTAACCCTAAGCTACCCTTGAGTGCTTCTGCCACCAATAGATTTCCTAAGCACTAGTGTTTTAAGGAACAGGTTAAAAAGAGAATCCTAATGTGATTTCGTGATAATGGGTGTGTTCCTTATCTTCTCCTAGTGTCTAAACTCTTCTCCATGGCTGGACCCACAAATAATATTCCTTTACGTGCTAAGGGGTATCTAGAGAGTGTGATAGGTTTAATAACTAACCTCACCCTTTCGCGTACCCTAACCCTAACCCCTACCCTAACCCTAACGCGTACCCTAATCCTAACCCGTACCCTAAACCGAGCCCTAACCCTAACACTAACCCTAACCCTAACCCTAAACCATACCCTACGCCCTACCCGAACCCCTCCCCAAACCCGTACCCTAAGCCGTACCCTAACCCTCACCCTCACTCTAACACTAACCCTAAGCTACCCTTGACTGCTTCTGCCTCCAATAGATTTCCTAAGCACTAGTGTTTTAAGGAACAGGTTAAAAGGAGGATCCTAATGTGATTTCTTGATAATGGGTGTGTTCCTTATCTTCTCCTAGTGTCTAAACTCTTCTCCATGGCTGGACCCCCAAATAATATTCCTTTAAGTGATAAGGGGTATCTAGAGAGTGGGATAGGTTTAATAACTAACTTCACCCTTTCGCGTACCCTAACCCTAACCCCTACCCTAAAACTAACGCGTACCCTAATCCTAACCCGTACCCTAAACCGAGCCCTAACCCTAACACTAACCCTAACCCTAACCCTAACCCATACCCTACACCCTACCCGAACTCCTCCCCGAACCAGTACCCTAAGCCGTACCCTAACCCTCACCCTAACCCTAACACTAACACTAAGCTACCCTTGACTGCTTCTGCCTCCAAGAGATTTCCTAAGGAATAGTGTTTTAAGGAACAGGTTAAAAAGAGAATCCTAATGTGATTTCTTGATAATGGGTGTGTTCCTTATCTTCTCCTAGTGTCTAAACTCTTCTCCATGGCTGGACCCCCAAATAATATTCCTTTACGTGCTAGGGGGTATCTAGAGAGTGGGATAGGTTTAATAACTACCCTCACCCTAACGCGTACCCTAACCCTAACACCTACCCTAACCCTAACGCGTACCCTAATCCTAACCCGTACCCTAAACCGAGCCCTAACCCTAACACTAACCCTAACCCTAGCCCTAACCCATACCCTACGCCCTACCCGAACCCCTCCCCGAACCCGTACCCTAAGCCGTACACTAACCCTAACCCTAACCCTAAGCTACCCTTGACTGCTTCTGCCTCCAATAGATTTCCTAAGCACTAGTGTTTTAAGGAACAGGTTAAAAAGAGAATCCTAATGTGATTTCTTGATAATGTGTGTGTTCCTTATCTTCTCCTCGTGTCTAAACTCTTCTCCATGGCTGGACCCCCAAATAATACTCCTTTACGTGCTAAGGGGTATCTAGAGAGTGTGATAGGTTTAATAACTACCCTCACCCTAACGCGTACCCTAACCGTAACCCCTACCCTAACCCTAACGTGTACCCTAATCCTAACCCGTACCCTAAACCGAGCCCTAACCCTAACACTAGCCCTAACCCTAACCCTAACCCATACCCTACGCCCTACCCGAACCCCTCCCCGAACCCGTACCCTAAGCCGTACCCTAACCCTCACCCTAACCCTAACCCTAACCCTAAGCTACCCTTGACTGCTTCTGCCACCAATAGATTTCCTAAGCACTAGTGTTTTAAGGTACAGGTTAAAAAGAGAATCCTAATGTGATTTCTTGATAATGGGTGTGCTCCTTATCTTCTCCTAATGTCTAAACTCTTCTCCATGGCTGGACCCCCAAATAATATTCCTTTACGTGCTATGGGGTATCTAGAGAGTGGGATAGGTTTAATAACTAACCTCACCCTAAAGCGTAACCTAACCCTAACCCCTACCCTAACACTAACGCGTACCCTAATCCTAACCCGTACCCTAAACCGAGCCCGAACCCTAACACTAACCCTAACCCTAACCCATACCCTACGCCCTACCCGAACCCCTCCCCGAAACCCGTAACCTAAGCCATACCCTAACCCTCACCCTAACCCTAACACTAACCCTAAGCTACCCTTGACTGCTTCTGCCTCCAATAGATTTCCTAAGCACTAGTGTTTTAAGGAACAGGTTAAAAAGAGGATCCTAATGTGATTTCGTGATAATGGGTGTGTTCCTTATCTTCTCCTAGTGTCTAAACACTTCTCCATGGCTGGACCCCCAAATAATATTCCTTTACGTGCTAGGGGGTATCTAGAGAGTGGGATAGGTTTAATAACTACCCTCACCCTAACGCGTACCCTAACCCGAACACCTACCCTAACCCTAACGCATACCCTACTCCTAACCCGTACCCTAAACCGAGCCCTAACCCTAACACTAACCCTAACCCTAACCCTAACACATACCCTACGCCCTACCCGAACCCCTCCCTGAACCCGTACCCTAAGCTGTACCCTAACCCTCACCCTTACCCTAACCCTAAACCTAAGCTACCCTTGACGGCTTCTGCCTCCAATAGATTTCCTAAGCACTAGTGTTTTAAGGAACAGGTTAAAAAGAAGATCCTAATGTGATTTCTTGATAATGGGTGTGTTCCTTATCTTCTCCTCGTGTCTAAACTCTTCTCCATGGCTGGACCACCAAATAATATTCCTTTACGTGCTAAGGGGTATCTAGAGAGTGGGATAGGTTTAATAACTAACTTCACCCTATCGCGTAACCTAACCCTAAACCCTACCCTAACACTAACGCGTACCCTAATACTAACCCGTACCCTAAACCGAGCCCTAACCCTAACACTAACCCTAAACCTAACCCTAACCCATACCCTACGCCCTACCCGAACTCCTCCCCGAACCCGTACCCTAAGCCGTACCCTAACCCTCACCCTAACCCTAACCCTAACACTAAGCTACCCTTGACTGCTTCTGCCTCCAATAGATTTCCTAAGCACTAGTGTTTTAAGGAATAGGTTAAAAAGAGAATCCTAATGTGATTTCTTGATAATGGGTGTGTTCCTTATCTTCTCCTCGTGTCTAAACTCTTCTCCATGGCTGGACCCCCAAATAATATTCATTTACGTGCTAAGGGGTATCTAGAGAGTGTGATAGGTTTAATAACTACCCTCACCCTAACGCGTACCCTAACCGTAACCCCTACCCTAACCCTAACGCGTACCCTAATCCTAACCCGTACCCTAAACCGAGCCCTAACCCTAACACTAACCCTAACCCTAACCCTAAACCATACCCTACGCCCTACCCGAACCCCTCCCCGAACCCGTACCCTAAGCCGTACCCTAAACCTCACCCTAACTCTAACCCTAACCCTAAGCTACCCTTGATTGCTCCTGCCTCCAATAGATTTCCTAAGCACTAGTGTTTTAAGGAACAGGTTAAAAAGAGAATCCTAATGTGATTTCTTGATAATGGGTGTGTTCCTTATCTTCTCCTAGTGTCTAAACTCTTCTCCATGGCTGGACCCCCAAATAATATTCCTTTACGTGCTAAGGGGTATCTAGAGAGTGGGATAGGTTTAATAACTACCCTCACCCTAACGCGTACCCTAACCCTAACCCCTACCCTAACCCTAACGCGTACCCTAATCCTAACCCGTACCCTAAACCGAGGCCTAACCCTAACACTAGCCCTAACCCTAACCCCAACCCATACCCTACGCCCTACCCGAAACCCTCCCCGAACCCGTACCCTAAGCCGTACCCTAACCCTAACCCTAACCCTAAGCTACCCTTGACTGCTTCTGCCTCCAATAGATTTCCTAAGCACTAGTGTTTTAAGGAACAGGTTAAAAAGAGAATCCTAATGTGATTTCTTGATAATGTGTGTGTTCCTTATCTTCTCCTCGTGTCTAAACTCTTCTCCATGGCTGGACCCCCAAATAATACTCCTTTACGTGCTAAGGGGTATCTAGAGAGTGTGATAGGTTTAATAACTACCCTCACCCTAACGCGTACCCTAACCGTAACCCCTACCCTAACCCTAACGTGTACCCTAATCCTAACCCGTACCCTAAACCGAGCCCTAACCCTAACACTAGCCCTAACCCTAACCCTAACCCATACCCTACGCCCTACCCGAACCCCTCCCCGAACCCGTACCCTAAGCCGTACCCTAACCCTCACCCTAACCCTAACCCTAACCCTAAGCTACCCTTGACTGCTTCTGCCACCAATAGATTTCCTAAGCACTAGTGTTTTAAGGTACAGGTTAAAAAGAGAATCCTAATGTGATTTCTTGATAATGGGTGTGCTCCTTATCTTCTCCTAATGTCTAAACTCTTCTCCATGGCTGGACCCCCAAATAATATTCCTTTACGTGCTATGGGGTATCTAGAGAGTGGGATAGGTTTAATAACTAACCTCACCCTAAAGCGTAACCTAACCCTAACCCCTACCCTAACACTAACGCGTACCCTAATCCTAACCCGTACCCTAAACCGAGCCCGAACCCTAACACTAACCCTAACCCTAACCCATACCCTACGCCCTACCCGAACCCCTCCCCGAAACCCGTAACCTAAGCCATACCCTAACCCTCACCCTAACCCTAACACTAACCCTAAGCTACCCTTGACTGCTTCTGCCTCCAATAGATTTCCTAAGCACTAGTGTTTTAAGGAACAGGTTAAAAAGAGGATCCTAATGTGATTTCGTGATAATGGGTGTGTTCCTTATCTTCTCCTAGTGTCTAAACACTTCTCCATGGCTGGACCCCCAAATAATATTCCTTTACGTGCTAGGGGGTATCTAGAGAGTGGGATAGGTTTAATAACTACCCTCACCCTAACGCGTACCCTAACCCGAACACCTACCCTAACCCTAACGCATACCCTACTCCTAACCCGTACCCTAAACCGAGCCCTAACCCTAACACTAACCCTAACCCTAACCCTAACACATACCCTACGCCCTACCCGAACCCCTCCCTGAACCCGTACCCTAAGCTGTACCCTAACCCTCACCCTTACCCTAACCCTAAACCTAAGCTACCCTTGACGGCTTCTGCCTCCAATAGATTTCCTAAGCACTAGTGTTTTAAGGAACAGGTTAAAAAGAAGATCCTAATGTGATTTCTTGATAATGGGTGTGTTCCTTATCTTCTCCTCGTGTCTAAACTCTTCTCCATGGCTGGACCACCAAATAATATTCCTTTACGTGCTAAGGGGTATCTAGAGAGTGGGATAGGTTTAATAACTAACTTCACCCTATCGCGTAACCTAACCCTAAACCCTACCCTAACACTAACGCATACCCTAATACTAACCCGTACCCTAAACCGAGCCCTAACCCTAACACTAACCCTAAACCTAACCCTAACCCATACCCTACGCCCTACCCGAACTCCTCCCCGAACCCGTACCCTAAGCCGTACCCTAACCCTCACCCTAACCCTAACCCTAACACTAAGCTACCCTTGACTTCTTCTGCCTCCAATAGATTTCCTAAGCACTAGTGTTTTAAGGAATAGGTTAAAAAGAGAATCCTAATGTGATTTCTTGATAATGGGTGTGTTCCTTATCTTCTCCTCGTGTCTAAACTCTTCTCCATGGCTGGACCCCCAAATAATATTCATTTACGTGCTAAGGGGTATCTAGAGAGTGTGATAGGTTTAATAACTACCCTCACCCTAACGCGTACCCTAACCGTAACCCCTACCCTAACCCTAACGCGTACCCTAATCCTAACCCGTACCCTAAACCGAGCCCTAACCCTAACACTAACCCTAACCCTAACCCTAAACCATACCCTACGCCCTACCCGAACCCCTCCCCGAACCCGTACCCTAAGCCGTACCCTAAACCTCACCCTAACTCTAACCCTAACCCTAAGCTACCCTTGATTGCTCCTGCCTCCAATAGATTTCCTAAGCACTAGTGTTTTAAGGAACAGGTTAAAAAGAGAATCCTAATGTGATTTCTTGATAATGGGTGTGTTCCTTATCTTCTCCTAGTGTCTAAACTCTTCTCCATGGCTGGACCCCCAAATAATATTCCTTTACGTGCTAAGGGGTATCTAGAGAGTGGGATAGGTTTAATAACTACCCTCACCCTAACGCGTACCCTAACCCTAACCCCTACCCTAACCCTAACGCGTACCCTAATCCTAACCCGTACCCTAAACCGAGGCCTAACCCTAACACTAGCCCTAACCCTAACCCCAACCCATACCCTACGCCCTACCCGAAACCCTCCCCGAACCCGTACCCTAAGCCGTACCCTAACCCTCACCCTAACCCTAACCCTAAGCTACCCTTGACTGCTTCTGACTCCAATAGATTTCCTAAGCACTAGTGTTTTAAGGTACAGGTTAAAAAGAGAATCCTAATGTGATTTCTTGATAATGGGTGTGCTCCTTATCTTCTCCTAATGTCTAAACACTTCTCCATGGCTGGACCCCCAAATAATATTCCTTTACGTGCTATGGGGTATCTAGAGAGTGGGATAGGTTTAATAACTAACCTCACCCTAAAGCGTAACCTAACCCTAACCCCTACCCTAACACTAACACGTACCCTAATCCTAACCCGTACCCTAAACCGAGCCCGAACCCTAACACTAACCCTAACCCTAACCCATACCCTACGCCCTACCCGAACCCCTCCCCGAAACCCGTAACCTAAGCCATACCCTAACCCTCACCCTAACCCTAACACTAACCCTAAGCTACCCTTGACTGCTTCTGCCTCCAATAGATTTCCTAAGCACTAGTGTTTTAAGGAACAGGTTAAAAAGAGGATCCTAATGTGATTTCGTGATAATGGGTGTGTTCCTTATCTTCTCCTAGTGTCTAAACACTTCTCCATGGCTGGACCCCCAAATAATATTCCTTTACGTGCTAGGGGGTATCTAGAGAGTGGGATAGGTTTAATAACTACCCTCACCCTAACGCGTACCCTAACCCTAACACCTACCCTAACCCTAACGCGTACCCTACTCCTAACCCGTACCCTAAACCGAGCCCTAACCCTAACACTAACCCTAACCCTAACCCTAACACATACCCTACGCCCTACCCGAACCCCTCCCTGAACCCGTACCCTAAGCTGTACCCTAACCCTCACCCTTACCCTAACCCTAAACCTAAGCTACCCTTAACGGCTTCTGCCTCCAATAGATTTCCTAAGCACTAGTGTTTTAAGGAACAGGTTAAAAAGAAGATCCTAATGTGATTTCTTGATAATGGGTGTGTTCCTTATCTTCTCCTCGTGTCTAAACTCTTCTCCATGGCTGGACCCCCAAATAATATTCCTTTACGTGCTAAGGGGTATCTAGAGAGTGGGATAGGTTTAATAACTAACTTCACCCTATCGCGTAACCTAACCCTAAACCCTACCCTAACACTAACGCGTACCCTAATACTAACCCGTACCCTAAACCGAGCCCTAACCCTAACACTAACCCTAAACCTAACCCTAACCCATACCCTACGCCCTACCCGAACTCCTCCCCGAACCCGTACCCTAAGCCGTACCCTAACCCTCACCCTAACCCTAACCCTAACACTAAGCTACCCTTGACTGCTTCTGCCTCCAATAGATTTCCTAAGCACTAGTGTTTTAAGGAACAGGTTAAAAAGAGAATCCTAATGTGATTTCTTGATAATGGGTGTGTTCCTTATCTTCTCCTAGTGTCTAAACTCTTCTCCATGGCTGGACCCCCAAATAATATTCCTTTACGTGCTAAGGGGTATCTAGAGAGTGGGATAGGTTTAATAACTACCCTCACCCTAACGCGTACCCTAACCGTAACCCCTACCCTAACCCTAACGCGTACCCTAATCCTAACCCGTACCCTAAACCGAGCCCTAACCCTAACACTAACCCTAACCCTAACCCTAAACCATACCCTACGCCCTACCCGAACCCCTCCCCGAACCCGTACCCTAAGCCGTACCCTAAACCTCACCCTAACTCTAACCCTAACCCTAAGCTACCCTTGATTGCTCCTGCCTCCAATAGATTTCCTAAGCACTAGTGTTTTAAGGAACAGGTTAAAAAGAGAATCCTAATGTGATTTCTTGATAATGGGTGTGTTCCTTATCTTCTCCTAGTGTCTAAACTCTTCTCCATGGCTGGACCCCCAAATAATATTCATTTACGTGCTAAGGGGTATCTAGAGAGTGTGATAGGTTTAATAACTACCCTCACCCTAACGCGTACCCTAACCGTAACCCCTACCCTAACCCTAACGCGTACCCTAATCCTAACCCGTACCCTAAACCGAGCCCTAACCCTAACACTAACCCTAACCCTAACCCTAAACCATACCCTACGCCCTACCCGAACCCCTCCCCGAACCCGTACCCTAAGCCGTACCCTAAACCTCACCCTAACTCTAACCCTAACCCTAAGCTACCCTTGATTGCTCCTGCCTCCAATAGATTTCCTAAGCACTAGTGTTTTAAGGAACAGGTTAAAAAGAGAATCCTAATGTGATTTCTTGATAATGGGTGTGTTCCTTATCTTCTCCTAGTGTCTAAACTCTTCTCCATGGCTGGACCCCCAAATAATATTCCTTTACGTGCTAAGGGGTATCTAGAGAGTGGGATAGGTTTAATAACTACCCTCACCCTAACGCGTACCCTAACCCTAACCCCTACCCTAACCCTAACGCGTACCCTAATCCTAACCCGTACCCTAAACCGAGGCCTAACCCTAACACTAGCCCTAACCCTAACCCCAACCCATACCCTACGCCCTACCCGAAACCCTCCCCGAACCCGTACCCTAAGCCGTACCCTAACCCTAACCCTAACCCTAAGCTACCCTTGACTGCTTCTGCCTCCAATAGATTTCCTAAGCACTAGTGTTTTAAGGAACAGGTTAAAAAGAGAATCCTAATGTGATTTCTTGATAATGTGTGTGTTCCTTATCTTCTCCTCGTGTCTAAACTCTTCTCCATGGCTGGACCCCCAAATAATACTCCTTTACGTGCTAAGGGGTATCTAGAGAGTGTGATAGGTTTAATAACTACCCTCACCCTAACGCGTACCCTAACCGTAACCCCTACCCTAACCCTAACGTGTACCCTAATCCTAACCCGTACCCTAAACCGAGCCCTAACCCTAACACTAGCCCTAACCCTAACCCTAACCCATACCCTACGCCCTACCCGAACCCCTCCCCGAACCCGTACCCTAAGCCGTACCCTAACCCTCACCCTAACCCTAACCCTAACCCTAAGCTACCCTTGACTGCTTCTGCCACCAATAGATTTCCTAAGCACTAGTGTTTTAAGGTACAGGTTAAAAAGAGAATCCTAATGTGATTTCTTGATAATGGGTGTGCTCCTTATCTTCTCCTAATGTCTAAACTCTTCTCCATGGCTGGACCCCCAAATAATATTCCTTTACGTGCTATGGGGTATCTAGAGAGTGGGATAGGTTTAATAACTAACCTCACCCTAAAGCGTAACCTAACCCTAACCCCTACCCTAACACTAACGCGTACCCTAATCCTAACCCGTACCCTAAACCGAGCCCGAACCCTAACACTAACCCTAACCCTAACCCATACCCTACGCCCTACCCGAACCCCTCCCCGAAACCCGTAACCTAAGCCATACCCTAACCCTCACCCTAACCCTAACACTAACCCTAAGCTACCCTTGACTGCTTCTGCCTCCAATAGATTTCCTAAGCACTAGTGTTTTAAGGAACAGGTTAAAAAGAGGATCCTAATGTGATTTCGTGATAATGGGTGTGTTCCTTATCTTCTCCTAGTGTCTAAACACTTCTCCATGGCTGGACCCCCAAATAATATTCCTTTACGTGCTAGGGGGTATCTAGAGAGTGGGATAGGTTTAATAACTACCCTCACCCTAACGCGTACCCTAACCCGAACACCTACCCTAACCCTAACGCATACCCTACTCCTAACCCGTACCCTAAACCGAGCCCTAACCCTAACACTAACCCTAACCCTAACCCTAACACATACCCTACGCCCTACCCGAACCCCTCCCTGAACCCGTACCCTAAGCTGTACCCTAACCCTCACCCTTACCCTAACCCTAAACCTAAGCTACCCTTGACGGCTTCTGCCTCCAATAGATTTCCTAAGCACTAGTGTTTTAAGGAACAGGTTAAAAAGAAGATCCTAATGTGATTTCTTGATAATGGGTGTGTTCCTTATCTTCTCCTCGTGTCTAAACTCTTCTCCATGGCTGGACCACCAAATAATATTCCTTTACGTGCTAAGGGGTATCTAGAGAGTGGGATAGGTTTAATAACTAACTTCACCCTATCGCGTAACCTAACCCTAAACCCTACCCTAACACTAACGCATACCCTAATACTAACCCGTACCCTAAACCGAGCCCTAACCCTAACACTAACCCTAAACCTAACCCTAACCCATACCCTACGCCCTACCCGAACTCCTCCCCGAACCCGTACCCTAAGCCGTACCCTAACCCTCACCCTAACCCTAACCCTAACACTAAGCTACCCTTGACTGCTTCTGCCTCCAATAGATTTCCTAAGCACTAGTGTTTTAAGGAATAGGTTACAAAGAGAATCCTAATGTGATTTCTTGATAATGGGTGTGTTCCTTATCTTCTCCTCGTGTCTAAACTCTTCTCCATGGCTGGACCCCCAAATAATATTCATTTACGTGCTAAGGGGTATCTAGAGAGTGTGATAGGTTTAATAACTACCCTCACCCTAACGCGTACCCTAACCGTAACCCCTACCCTAACCCTAACGCGTACCCTAATCCTAACCCGTACCCTAAACCGAGCCCTAACCCTAACACTAACCCTAACCCTAACCCTAAACCATACCCTACGCCCTACCCGAACCCCTCCCCGAACCCGTACCCTAAGCCGTACCCTAAACCTCACCCTAACTCTAACCCTAACCCTAAGCTACCCTTGATTGCTCCTGCCTCCAATAGATTTCCTAAGCACTAGTGTTTTAAGGAACAGGTTAAAAAGAGAATCCTAATGTGATTTCTTGATAATGGGTGTGTTCCTTATCTTCTCCTAGTGTCTAAACTCTTCTCCATGGCTGGACCCCCAAATAATATTCCTTTACGTGCTAAGGGGTATCTAGAGAGTGGGATAGGTTTAATAACTACCCTCACCCTAACGCGTACCCTAACCCTAACCCCTACCCTAACCCTAACGCGTACCCTAATCCTAACCCGTACCCTAAACCGAGGCCTAACCCTAACACTAGCCCTAACCCTAACCCCAACCCATACCCTACGCCCTACCCGAAACCCTCCCCGAACCCGTACCCTAAGCCGTACCCTAACCCTCACCCTAACCCTAACCCTAACCCTAAGCTACCCTTGACTGCTTCTGACTCCAATAGATTTCCTAAGCACTAGTGTTTTAAGGTACAGGTTAAAAAGAGAATCCTAATGTGATTTCTTGATAATGGGTGTGCTCCTTATCTTCTCCTAATGTCTAAACACTTCTCCATGGCTGGACCCCCAAATAATATTCCTTTACGTGCTATGGGGTATCTAGAGAGTGGGATAGGTTTAATAACTAACCTCACCCTAAAGCGTAACCTAACCCTAACCCCTACCCTAACACTAACACGTACCCTAATCCTAACCCGTACCCTAAACCGAGCCCGAACCCTAACACTAACCCTAACCCTAACCCATACCCTACGCCCTACCCGAACCCCTCCCCGAAACCCGTAACCTAAGCCATACCCTAACCCTCACCCTAACCCTAACACTAACCCTAAGCTACCCTTGACTGCTTCTGCCTCCAATAGATTTCCTAAGCACTAGTGTTTTAAGGAACAGGTTAAAAAGAGGATCCTAATGTGATTTCGTGATAATGGGTGTGTTCCTTATCTTCTCCTAGTGTCTAAACACTTCTCCATGGCTGGACCCCCAAATAATATTCCTTTACGTGCTAGGGGGTATCTAGAGAGTGGGATAGGTTTAATAACTACCCTCACCCTAACGCGTACCCTAACCCTAACACCTACCCTAACCCTAACGCGTACCCTACTCCTAACCCGTACCCTAAACCGAGCCCTAACCCTAACACTAACCCTAACCCTAACCCTAACACATACCCTACGCCCTACCCGAACCCCTCCCTGAACCCGTACCCTAAGCTGTACCCTAACCCTCACCCTTACCCTAACCCTAAACCTAAGCTACCCTTAACGGCTTCTGCCTCCAATAGATTTCCTAAGCACTAGTGTTTTAAGGAACAGGTTAAAAAGAAGATCCTAATGTGATTTCTTGATAATGGGTGTGTTCCTTATCTTCTCCTCGTGTCTAAACTCTTCTCCATGGCTGGACCCCCAAATAATATTCCTTTACGTGCTAAGGGGTATCTAGAGAGTGGGATAGGTTTAATAACTAACTTCACCCTATCGCGTAACCTAACCCTAAACCCTACCCTAACACTAACGCGTACCCTAATACTAACCCGTACCCTAAACCGAGCCCTAACCCTAACACTAACCCTAAACCTAACCCTAACCCATACCCTACGCCCTACCCGAACTCCTCCCCGAACCCGTACCCTAAGCCGTACCCTAACCCTCACCCTAACCCTAACCCTAACACTAAGCTACCCTTGACTGCTTCTGCCTCCAATAGATTTCCTAAGCACTAGTGTTTTAAGGAACAGGTTAAAAAGAGAATCCTAATGTGATTTCTTGATAATGGGTGTGTTCCTTATCTTCTCCTAGTGTCTAAACTCTTCTCCATGGCTGGACCCCCAAATAATATTCCTTTACGTGCTAAGGGGTATCTAGAGAGTGGGATAGGTTTAATAACTACCCTCACCCTAACGCGTACCCTAACCCTAACACCTACCCTAACCCTAACGCGTACCCTAATCCTAACCCGTACCCTAAACCGAGCCCTAACCGTAACACTAACCCTAACCCTAACCCTAACCCATACCCTACGCCCTACCCGAACCCCTCCCCGAACCCATACCCTAAGCCGTACCCTAACCCTCACCCTCCCCCTAACCCTAACCCTAAGCTACCCTTGACTGCTTCTGCCTTCAATAGATTTCCTAAGCACTAGTGTTTTAAGGAACAGGTTAAAAAGAGAATCCTAATGTGATTTCTTGATAATGGGTGTGTTCCTTATCTTCTCCTAGTGTCTAAACTCTTCTCCATGGCTGGACCCCCAAATAATATTCCTTTACGTGCTAAGGGGTATCTATAGAGTGGGATAGGTTTAATAACTACCCTCACCCTAACGTGTAACCTAACCCTAACCCCTACCCTAACCCTAACGCGTACCCTAATCCTAACCCGTACCCTAAACCGAGCCCTAACACTAACACTAGCGCTAACCCTAACCCTAACCCATACCCTACGCCCTACCCGACCCCCTGCCCGAACCCGTACCCTAAGCCGTACCCTAACCCTCACCCTAAACCTAACACTAACCCTAAGCTACCCTTGACTGCTTCTGCCTCCAATAGATTTCCTAAGCACTACTGTTTTAAGGAACAGGTTAAAAAGAGAATCCTAATGTGATTTCTTGATAATGGGTGTATTCCTTATCTTCTCCTAGTGTCTAAACTCTTCTCCATGGCTGGACCCCCAAATAATATTCCTTTACGTGCTAAGGGGTATCTAGAGAGTGTGATAGGTTTAATAACTAACCTCACCCTATCGCGTACCCTAAACCTAACCCCTCCCCTAAGACTAACGCGTACGCTAATCCTAACCCGTACCCATAAACCGAGGCCTAACCCTAACACTAACCCTAACCGTAACCCTATCCCATACCCTACGCCCTACCCGAACCCCTCCCCGAACCCGTACCCTAAGCCGTACCCTAACCCTCACCCTAACCCTAAATCTAACCCTAAGCTACCCTTGACTGCTTCTGCCACCAATAGATTTCCTAAGCACTAGTGTTTTAAGGTACAGGTTAAAAAGAGAATCCTAATGTGATTTCTTGATAATGGGTGTGTTCCTTATCTTCTCCTAGTGTCTAAACTCTTCTCCATGGCTGGACCCCCAAATAATATTCCTTTACGTGCTAAGGGGTATCTAGAGAGTGGGATAGGTTTAATAACTAACCTCACCCTAAAGCGTAACCTTACCCTAACCCCTACCCTAACACTAACGCGTACCCTAATCATAACCCGTACCCTAAACCGAGCCCGAACCCTAACACTAACCCTAACCCTAACCCATACCCTACGCCCTACCCGAACCCCTCCCCGAAACCCGTACCCTAAGCCATAACCTAACCCTCACCCTAACCCTAACCCTAACCCTAAGCTACCCTTGACTGCTTCTGCCTCCAATAGATTTCCTAAGCACTAGTGTTTTAAGGAACAGGTTAAAAAGAAGATCCTAATGTGATTTCGTGATAATGGGTGTGTTCCTAATCTTCTCCTAGTGTCTAAACACTTCTCCATGGCTGGACCCCCAAATAATATTCCTTTACGTGCTAGGGGGTATCTAGAGAGTGGGATAGGTTTAATAACTACCCTCACCCTAGTGTGTACCATAACCCTAACCCCTACCCTAACACTAATGCGTACCCTAATCCTAACCCGTACCCTCAACCGAGCCCTAACCCTAACACTAGCCCTAACCCTAACCCTAACCCATACCCTACGCCCTACCCGAACCCCTCCTGGAATCCGTACCCTAAGCCGTACCGTAACCCTCACCCTAACCCTAACCCTAACCCTAAGCTACCCTTGACTGCTTCTGCCACCAATAGATTTCCTAAGCACTAGTGTCTTAAGGTACAGGTTAAAAAGAGAATCCTAATGTGATTTCTTGATAATGGGTGTGCTCCTTATCTTCTCCTAGTGTCTAAACTCTTCTCCATGGCTGGACCCCCAAATAATATTCCTTTACGTGCTAACGGGTATCTAGAGAGTGGGATAGGTTTAATAACTAACCTCACCCTAAAGCGTAACCTAACCCTAACACCTACCCTAACACTAACGCGTACCCTAATCCTAACCCGTACCCTAAACCGAGCCCTAACCCTAACACTAACCCTAACCCTAACCCTAACACATACCCTACGCCCTACCCGAACCCCTCCCTGAACCCGTACCCTAAGCCGTACCCTAACACTCACCCTAACCCTAACCCTAAACCTAAGCTACCCTTGACGGCTTCTGCCTCCAATAGATTTCCTAAGCACTAGTGTTTTAAGGAACAGGTTAAGAAGAGGATCCTAATGTGATTTCTTGATAATGGGTGTGTTCCTTATCTTCTCCTAGTGTCTAAACTCTTCTCCATGGCTGGACCCCCAAATAATATTCCTTTACGTGCTAGCTGGTATCTAGAGAGTGGGATAGGTTTAATAACTACCCTCACCCTAACGCGTACCCTAACCCTAACACCTACCCTAAACCTAACGCGTACCCTAATCCTAACCCGTACCCTAAACCGAGCCCTAACCCTAACACTAACCCTAACCCTAACCCATACCCTACGCCATACCCGAACCCCTCCCCGAACCCGTACCCTAAGCCGTACCCTAACCCTAACCCTAACCCTAAGCTACCCTTGACTGCTTCTGCCTCCAATAGATTTCCTAAGCACTAGTGTTTTAAGGAACAGGTTAAAAAGAGAATCCTAATGTGATTTCTTGATAATGGGTGTGTTCCTTATCTTCTCCTCGTGTCTAAACTCTTCTCCATGGCTGGACCCCCAAATAATATTCCTTTACGTGCTAAGGGGTATCTAGAGAGTGTGATAGGTTTAATAACTACCCTCACCCTAACGCGTACCCTAACCCTAACCCCTACCCTAACCCTAACTCGTACCCTAATCCTAACCCGTACCCTAAACCGAGCCCTAACCCTAACACTAACCCTAACCCTAACCCTAACCCATACCCTATGCCCTACCCGAACCCCTCCCCGAACCCGTACCCTAAGCTGTACCCTAACCCTCACCCTAACCCTAACCCTAACACTAAGCTACCCTTGACTGCTTCTGCCTCCAATAGATTTCCTAAGTACTAGTGTTTTAAGGAACAGGTTAAAAAGAGAATCCTAATGTGATATCTTGATAATGGGTGTGTTCCTTATCTTCTCCTAGTGTCTAAACTCTTCTCCATGGCTGGACCCCCAAATAATATTCCTTTACGTGCTAAGGGGTATCTAGAGTGTGGGATAGGTTTAATAACTAACCTCACCCTATCGCGTACCCTAACCCTAACCCCTACCCTAACACTAAAGCGTACCCTAATCCTAACCCGTACCCTAAACCGAGCCCTAACCCTAACACTAACCCTAACCCTTACCCTAACCCATACCCTACGCCCTACCCGAACCCCTCCCCGAACCCGTACCCTAAGCCGTACCCTAACCCTCACCCTAACCCTAACCCTAACCCTAAGCTACCCTTGACTGCTTCTGCCTCCAATAGATTTCCTAAGCACTAGTGTTTTAAGGAACAGGTTAAAAAGAGAATCCTAATGTGATTTCGTGATAATGGGTGTGTTCCTTATCTTCTCCTAGTGTCTAAACTCTTCTCCATGGCTGGACCCCCAAATAATATTCCTTTACGTGCTAAGGGGTATCTAGAGAGTGGGATAGGTTTAATAACTACCCTCACCCTAACGCGTACCCTAACCCTAACCCCTATCCTAACCCTAACGCGTACTCTAATCCTAACCCGTACCCTAAACCGAGCCCTAACCCTAACACTAGCGCTAACCCTAACCCTAATCCATACCCTACGCCCTACCCGAACCCCTCCCCGAACACGTACCCTAAGCCGTACCCTAACCCTCACCCTAAACCTAACCCTAACCCTAAGCTACCCTTGACTGCTTCTGACTCCAATAGATTTCCTAAGCACTAGTGTTTTAAGGAACAGGTTAAAAAGAGAATCCTAATGTGATTTCTTGATAATGGGTGTGTTCCTTATCTTCTCCTAGTGTCTAAGCTCTTCTCCATGGCTGGACCCCCAAACAATATTCCTTTACGTGCTAAGGGGTATCTAGAGAGTGGGATAGGTTTAATAACTACTCTCACCCTAAAGCGTACCCTAACCCTAACCGCTACTCTAACCCTAACGCGTACCCTAATCCTAACCCGTACCCTAAACCGAGCCCTAACACTAACACTAACCCTAACCCTAACCCTAACCAATACCCTACGCCCTACGTAAACCCCTCCCCGAACCCGTACCCTAAGCCGTACCCTAACCCTCACCCTAACTCTAACCCTAACCCTAAGCTACACTTGATTGCTTCTGCCTCCAATAGATTTCCTAAGCACTAGTGTTTTAAGGAACAGGTTAAAAAGAGAATCCTAATGTGATTTCTTGATAATGGGTGTGCTCCTTATCTTCTCCTAGTGTCTAAACTCTTCTCCATGGCTGGACCCCCAAATAATATTCCTTTACGTGCTATGGGGTATCTAGAGAGTGGGATAGGTTTAATAACTAACCTCACCCTAAAGCGTAACCTAACCCTAACCCCTACCCTAACACTAACGCGTACCCTAATCCTAACCCGTACCCTAAACCGAGCCCGAACCTAAACACTAACCCTAACCCTAACCCATACCCTACGCCCTACCCGAACCCCTCCCCGAAACCCGTACCCTAAGCCATACCCTAACCCTCACCCTAACCCTAAGCTACCCTTGACTGCTTCTGCCTCCAATAGATTTCCTAAGCACTAGTGTTTTAAGGAACAGGTTAAAAAGAGGATCCTAATGTGATTTCGTGATAATGGGTGTGTTCCTTATATTCTCCTAGTGTCTAAACACTTCTCCATGGCTGGACCCCCAAATAATATTCCTTTACGTGCTAAGGGGTATCTAGAGAGTGGGATAGGTTTAAAAACTACCTTCACCCTAACGCGTACCCTAACCCTAACACCTACCCTAACCCTAACACTTACCCTAATCCTAACCCGTACCCTAAACCGAGCCCTAACCCTAACACTAACCCTAACCCTAACCCTAACCCATACCCTACGCCCTACCCGAACCCCTCCCTGAACCCGTACCCTAAGCCATACCCTAACCCTCACCCTAACCCTAACCCTAAACCTAAGCTACCCTTGACGGCTTCTGCCTCCAATAGATTTCCTTAGCACTAGTGTTTTAAGGAACAGGTTAAAAAGAGGATCCTAATGTGATTTCTTGATAATGGGTGTGTTCCTTATCTTCTCCTCGTGTCTAAATTCTTCTTCATGGCTGGACCCCCAAATAATATTCCTTTACGTGCTAAGGGGTATCTAGAGAGTGGGATAGGTTTAATAACTAACCTCACCCTATCGCGTACCCTAACCCTAACCCCTACCCTAACACTAACGCGTACCCTAATCCTAACCCGTACCCTAAACCGAGCCCTAAACCTAACACTAACCCTAACCCTAACCCTAACCCATACTCTACGCCCTACCCGAACTCCTCCCCGAACCCGTACCCTAAGCCGTACCCTAACCCTCACCCTAACCCTAACCCTAACCCTAAGCTACCCTTGACTGCTTCTGCCTCCAATAGATTTCCTAAGCACTAGTGTTTTAAGGAACAGGTTAAAAAGAGAATCCTAATGTGATTTCTTGATAATGGGTGTGTTCCTTATCTTCTCCTAGTGTCTAAACTCTTCTCCATGGCTGGACCCCCAAATAATATTCCTTTACGTGCTAAGGGGTATCTAGATAGTGTGATAGGTTTAATAACTACCCTCACCCTAACGCGTACCCTAACCCTAACCCCTACCCTAACCCTAATGCGTACCCTAATCCTAACCCGTAACCTAAACCGAGCCCTAACCCTAACACTAACCCTAACCCTAACCCTAACCCATACCCTACGCCCTACCCGAACCCCTCCCCGAACCCGTACCCTAAGCCGTACCCTAACCCTCACCCTAACCCTAACCCTAACACTAAGCTCCCCTTGACTGCTTCTGCCTCCAATAGATTTCCTAAGCACTAGTGTTTTAAGGAACAGGTTAAAAAGAGAATCCTAATGTGATTTCTTGATAATGGGTGTGTTCCTTATCTTCTCCTCGTGTCTAATCTCTTCTCCATGGCTGGACCCCCAAATAATATTCCTTTACGTGCTAGGGGGCATCTAGAGAGTGGGATAGGTTTAATAACTAACCTCACCCTATCGCGTACCCTAACACTAACCCCTACCCTAACACTAACGCGTACCCTAATCCTAACCCGTACCCTAACCCTCACCCTAACCCTAACCCTAACACTAAGCTACCCTTGACTGCTTCTGCCTCCAATAGATTTCCTAAGCACTAGTGTTTTAAGGAACAGGTTAAAAAGAGAATCCTAATGTGATTTCTTGATAATGGGTGTGTTCCTTATCTTCTCCTAGTGTCTAAACTCTTCTCCATGGCTGGACACCCAAATAATATTCCTTTACGTGCTAAGGGGTATCTAGAGAGTGTGATAGGTTTAATAACTAACCTCACCCTATCGCGTACCCTAACCCTAACCCCTCCCCTAAGACTAACGCGTACCCTAATCCTAACCCGTACCCTAAACCGAGCCCTAACCCTAACACTAACCCTAACCCTAACCCTAAACCATACCCTACGCCCTACCCGAACCCCTCCCCGAACCCGTACCCTAAGCCGTACCCTAACCCTCACCCTAACCCTAACCCTAACCCTAAGCTACCCTTGACTGCTTCTGCCTCCAATAGATTTCCTAAGCACTAGTGTTTTAAGGAACAGGTTAAAAAGAGAATCCTAATGTGATTTCTTGATAATGGGTGTGTTCCTTATCTTCTCCTAGTGTCTAAACTCTTCTCCATGGCTGGACCCCCAAATAATATTCCTTTACGTGCTAAGGGGTATCTAGAGAGCGGGATAGGTTTAATAACTACCCTCACCCTAACGCGTACCCTAACCCTAACCCCTACCCTAACCCTAACGCGTACCCTAATCCTAACCCGTACCCTAAACCGAGCCCTAACCCTAACACTAGCGCTAACCCTAAAACTAACCCATACCCTACGCCCTACCCGAACCCCTCCCCGAACCCGTACCCTAAGCCGTACCCTAACCCTCACCCTAACCCTAACCCTAACCCTAAGCTACCCTTGACTGCTTCTGCCTCCAATAGATTTCCTAAGCAGTAGTGTTTTAAGGAACAGGTTAAAAAGAGAATCCTAATGTGATTTCTTGATAATGGTGTGTTCCTTATCTTCTCCTAGTGTCTAAACTCTTCTCCATGGCGGGACCCCCAAATAATATTCCTTTACGTGCTAAGGGGTATCTAGAGAGTGGGATAGGTTTAATAACTAACCTCACCCTATCGCGTACCCTAACCCTAACCCCTACCCTAACCCTAACGCGTACCCTAATCCTAACCCGTACCCTAAACCGAGCCCTAACCCTAACACTAACCCTAACCCTAACCCTAACCCATACCCTACGCCCTACCCGAACCCCTCCCCGAACCCGTACCCTAAGCCGTACCCTAACCCTCACCCTAACCCTAACCCTAACCCTAAGCTACCCTTGACTGCTTCTGCCTCCAATAGATTTCCTAAGCACTAGTGTTTTAAGGAACAGGTTAAAAAGAGAATCCTAATGTGATTTCGTGATAATGGGTGTGTTCCTTATCTTCTCCTAGTGTCTAAACTCTTCTCCATGGCTGGACCCCCAAATAATATTCCTTTACGTGCTAAGGGGTATCTAGAGAGTGTGATAGGTTTAATAACTACCCTCACCCTATCGCGTACCCTAACCCTAACCCCTACCCTAACACTAACGCGTACCCTAATCCTAACCCGTACCCTAAACCGAGCCCTAACCCTAACACTAACCCTAACCCTAACCCTAAACCATACCCTACGCTCTACCCGAACCCCTCCCGGAACCCGTACCCTAAGCCGGACCCTAACCCTCACCCTCACCCTAACCCTAACCCTAAGCTACCCTTGACTGCTTCTGCCTCCAATAGATTTCCTAAGCACTAGTGTTTTAAGGAAAAGTTTAAAAAGAGAATCCTAATGTGATTTCTTGATAATGGGTGTGTTCCTTATCTTCTCCTAGTGTCTAAGCTCTTCTCCATGGCTGGATCCCCAAATAATATTCCTTTACGTGCTAAGGGGTATCTAGAGAGTGGGATAGGTTTAATAACTACTCTCACCCTAAAGCGTACCCTAACCCTAACCGCTACCCTAACCCTAACGCGTACCCTAATCCTAACCCGTACCCTAAACCGAGCCCTAACACTAACACTAACCCTAACCCTAACCCTAACCCATACCCTAAGCCCTACCCAAACCCCTCCCCGAACCCGTACCCTAAGCCGTACCCTAACTCTCACCCTAACTCTAACCCTAACCCTAAGCTAACCTTGATTGCTTCTTCCTCCAATAGATTTCCTAAGCACTAGTGTTTTAAGGAACAGGTTAAAAAGAGAATCCTAATGTGATTTCTTGATAATGGGTGTGTTCCTTATCTTCTCCTAGTGTCTAAACTCTTCTCCATGGCTGGACCCCCAAATAATATTCCTTTACGTGCTAAGGGGTATCTAGAGAGTGGGATAGGTTTAATAACTACCCTCACCCTAGTGCGTACCATAACCCTAACCCCTACCCTAATACTAACGCGTACCCTAATCCTAACCCGTACCCTAAACCGAGCCCTAACCCTAACACTAGCCCTAACCCTAACCCTAACCCATACCCTACGCCCTACCCGAACCCCTCCCCGAACCCGTACCCTAAGCCGTATCCTAACTCTAACCCTAACCCTAAGCTACCCTTAACTGCTTCTGCCTCCAATAGATTTCCTAAGCACTAGTGTTTTAAGGAACAGGTTAAAAAGAGAATCCTAATGTGATTTCTTGATAATGGGTGTGTTCCTTATCTTCTCCTCGTGTCTAATCTCTTCTCCATGGCTGGACCCCCAAATAATATTCCTTTACGTGCTAGGGGGCATCTAGAGAGTGGGATAGGTTTAATAACTAACCTCACCCTATCGCGTACCCTAACACTAACCCCTACCCTAACACTAACGCGTACCCTAATCCTAACCCGTACCCTAACCCTCACCCTAACCCTAACCCTAACACTAAGCTACCCTTGACTGCTTCTGCCTCCAATAGATTTCCTAAGCACTAGTGTTTTAAGGAACAGGTTAAAAAGAGAATCCTAATGTGATATCTTGATAATGGGTGTGTTCCTTATCTTCTCCTAGTGTCTAAACTCTTCTCCATGGCTGGACACCCAAATAATATTCCTTTACGTGCTAAGGGGTATCTAGAGAGTGTGATAGGTTTAATAACTAACCTCACCCTATCGCGTACCCTAACCCTAACCCCTCCCCTAAGACTAACGCGTACCCTAATCCTAACCCGTACCCTAAACCGAGCCCTAACCCTAACACTAACCCTAACCCTAACCCTAACCCATACCCTACGCCCTACCCGAACCCCTCCCCGAACGCGTACCCTAAGCCATACCCTAACCCTCACCCTAACCTTAACCCTAACCCTAAGCTACCCTTGTCGGCTTCTGCCTCCAATAGATTTCCTAAGCACTAGTGTTTTAAGGAACAGGATAAAAAGAGAATCCTAATGTGATTTCGTGATAATGGGTGTGTTCCTTATCTTCTCCTCGTGTCTAAACTCTTCTCCATGGCTGGACCCCCAAATAATATTCCTTTACGTGCTAAGGGGTATCTAGAGAGTGGGATAGTTTTAATAACTACCCTCAACCTAACGCGTACCCTAACCCTAACCCCTACCCTAACCCTAATGCGTACCCTAATCCTAACCCGTACCCTAAACCGAGCCCTAACACTAACACTAACCCTAACCCTAACCCATACCCTACGCCCTACCCAAACCCCTCCCCGAACCCGTACCCTAAGCCGTACCCTAACCCTCACCCTAACCCTAACCCTAACCCTAAGCTACCCTTGACTGCTTCTGCCACCAATAGATTTCCTAAGCACTAGTGTTTTAAGGTACAGGTTAAAAAGAGAATCCTAATGTGATTTCTTGATAATGGGTGTGCTCCTTATCTTCTCCTAATGTCTAAACACTTCTCCATGGCTGGACCCCCAAATAATATTCCTTTACGTGCTAACGGGTATCTAGAGAGTGGGATAGGTTTAATAACTAACCTCACCCTATCGCGTACCCTAAACCTAACCCCTCCCCTAAGACTAACGCGTACGCTAATCCTAACCCGTACCCATAAACCGAGGCCTAACCCTAACACTAACCCTAACCGTAACCCTATCCCATACCCTACGCCCTACCCGAACCCCTCCCCGAACCCGTACCCTAAGCCGTACCCTAACCCTCACCCTAACCCTAAATCTAACCCTAAGCTACCCTTGACTGCTTCTGCCACCAATAGATTTCCTAAGCACTAGTGTTTTAAGGTACAGGTTAAAAAGAGAATCCTAATGTGATTTCTTGATAATGGGTGTGTTCCTTATCTTCTCCTAGTGTCTAAACTCTTCTCCATGGCTGGACCCCCAAATAATATTCCTTTACGTGCTAAGGGGTATCTAGAGAGTGGGATAGGTTTAATAACTAACCTCACCCTAAAGCGTAACCTTACCCTAACCCCTACCCTAACACTAACGCGTACCCTAATCCTAACCCGTACCCTAAACCGAGCCCGAACCCTAACACTAACCCTAACCCTAACCCATACCCTACGCCCTACCCGAACCCCTCCCCGAAACCCGTACCCTAAGCCATAACCTAACCCTCACCCTAACCCTAACCCTAACCCTAAGCTACCCTTTACTGCTTCTGCCTCCAATAGATTTCCTAAGCACTAGTGTTTTAAGGAACAGGTTAAAAAGAAGATCCTAATGTGATTTCGTGATAATGGGTGTGTTCCTAATCTTCTCCTAGTGTCTAAACACTTCTCCATGGCTGGACCCCCAAATAATATTCCTTTACGTGCTAGGGGGTATCTAGAGAGTGGGATAGGTTTAATAACTACCCTCACCCTAGTGTGTACCATAACCCTAACCCCTACCCTAACACTAATGCGTACCCTAATCCTAACCCGTACCCTAAACCGAGCCCTAACCCTAACACTAGCCCTAACCCTAACCCTAACCCATACCCTACGCCCTACCCGAACCCCTCCCGGAATCCGTACCCTAAGCCGTACCGTAACCCTCACCCTAACCCTAACCCTAACCCTAAGCTACCCTTGACTGCTTCTGCCACCAATAGATTTCCTAAGCACTAGTGTTTTAAGGTACAGGTTAAAAAGAGAATCCTAATGTGATTTCTTGATAATGGGTGTGCTCCTTATCTTCTCCTAGTGTCTAAACTCTTCTCCATGGCTGGACCCCCAAATAATATTCCTTTACGTGCTAACGGGTATCTAGAGAGTGGGATAGGTTTAATAACTAACCTCACCCTAAAGCGTAACCTAACCCTAACACCTACCGTAACACTAACGCGTACCCTAATCCTAACCCGTACCCTAAACCGAGCCCTAACCCTAACACTAACCCTAACCCTAACCCTAACACATACCCTACGCCCTACCCGAACCCCTCCCTGAACCCGTACACTAAGCCGTACCCTAACCCTCACCCTAACCCTAACCCTAAACCTAAGCTACCCTTGACGGCTTCTGCCTCCAATAGATTTCCTAAGCACTAGTGTTTTAAGGAACAGGTTAAGAAGAGGATCCTAATGTGATTTCTTGATAATGGGTGTGTTCCTTATCTTCTCCTAGTGTCTAAACTCTTCTCCATGGCTGGACCCCCAAATAATATTCCTTTACGTGCTAGGGGGTATCTAGAGAGTGGGATAGGTTTAATAACTACCCTCACCCTAACGCGTACCCTAACCCTAACACCTACCCTAAACCTAACGCGTACCCTAATCCTAACCCGTACCCTAAACCGAGCCCTAACCCTAACACTAACCCTAACCCTAACCCATACCCTACGCCCTACCCGAACCCCTCCCCGAACGCGTACCCTAAGCCATACCCTAACCCTCACCCTAACCTTAACCCTAACCCTAAGCTACCCTTGTCGGCTTCTGCCTCCAATAGATTTCCTAAGCACTAGTGTTTTAAGGAACAGGATAAAAAGAGAATCCTAATGTGATTTCGTGATAATGGGTGTGTTCCTTATCTTCTCCTCGTGTCTAAACTCTTCTCCATGGCTGGACCCCCAAATAATATTCCTTTACGTGCTAGGGGGTATCTAGAGAGTGGGATAGGTTTAATAACTACCCTCACCCTAACGCGTACCCTAACCCTAACACCTACCCTAAACCTAACGCGTACCCTAATCCTAACCCGTACCCTAAACCGAGCCCTAACCCTAACACTAACCCTAACCCTAACCCATACTCTACGCCCTACCCGAACCCCTCCCCGAACGCGTACCCTAAGCCATACCCTAACCCTCACCCTAACCTTAACCCTAACCCTAAGCTACCCTTGTCGGCTTCTGCCTCCAATAGATTTCCTAAGCACTAGTGTTTTAAGGAACAGGATAAAAAGAGAATCCTAATGTGATTTCGTGATAATGGGTGTGTTCCTTATCTTCTCCTCGTGTCTAAACTCTTCTCCATGGCTGGACCCCCAAATAATATTCCTTTACGTGCTAAGGGGTATCTAGAGAGTGGGATAGTTTTAATAACTACCCTCAACCTAACGCGTACCCTAACCCTAACCCCTACCCTAACCCTAATGCGTACCCTAATCCTAACCCGTACCCTAAACCGAGCCCTAACACTAACACTAACCCTAACCCTAACCCATACCCTACGCCCTACCCAAACCCCTCCCCGAACCCGTACCCTAAGCCGTACCCTAACCCTCACCCTAACCCTAACCCTAACCCTAAGCTACCCTTGACTGCTTCTGCCACCAATAGATTTCCTAAGCACTAGTGTTTTAAGGTACAGGTTAAAAAGAGAATCCTAATGTGATTTCTTGATAATGGGTGTGCTCCTTATCTTCTCCTAATGTCTAAACACTTCTCCATGGCTGGACCCCCAAATAATATTCCTTTACGTGCTATGGGGTATCTAGAGAGTGGGATAGGTTTAATAACTAACCTCACCCTAAAGCGTAACCTAACCCTAACCCCTACCCTAACACTAACGCGTACCCTAATCCTAACCCGTACCCTAAACCGAGCCCGAACCCTAACACTAACCCTAACCCTAACCCATACCCTACGCCCTACCCGAACCCCTCCCCGAAACCCGTAACCTAAGCCATACCCTAACCCTCACCCTAACCCTAACACTAACCCTAAGCTACCCTTGACTGCTTCTGCCTCCAATACATTTCCTAAGCACTAGTGTTTTAAGGAACAGGTTAAAAAGAGGATCCTAATGTGATTTCGTGATAATGGGTGTGTTCCTTATCTTCTCCTAGTGTCTAAACACTTCTCCATGGCTGGACCCCCAAATAATATTCCTTTACGTGCTAGGGGGTATCTAGAGAGTGGGATAGGTTTAATAACTACCCTCACCCTAACGCGTACCCTAACCCTAACACCTACCCTAACCCTAACGCGTACCCTACTCCTAACCCGTACCCTAAACCGAGCCCTAACCCTAACACTAACCCTAACCCTAACACATACCCTACGCCCTACCCGAACCCCTCCCTGAACCCGTACCCTAAGCTGTACCCTAACCCTCACCCTTAACCTAACCCTAAACCTAAGCTACCCTTGACGGCTTCTGCCTCCAATAGATTTCCTAAGCACTAGTGTTTTAAGGAACAGGTTAAAAAGAAGATCCTAATGTGATTTCTTGATAATGGGTGTGTTCCTTATCTTCTCCTCGTGTCTAAACTCTTCTCCATGGCTGGACCCCCAAATAATATTCCTTTACGTGCTAAGGGGTATCTAGAGAGTGGGATAGGTTTAATAACTAACTTCACCCTATCGCGTAACCTAACCCTAAACCCTACCCTAACACTAACGCGTACCCTAATACTAACCCGTACCCTAAACCGAGCCCTAACCCTAACACTAACCCTAAACCTAACCCTAACCCATACCCTACGCCCTACCCGAACTCCTCCCCGAACCCGTACCCTAAGCCGTACCCTAACCCTCACCCTAACCCTAACCCTAACACTAAGCTACCCTTGACTGCTTCTGCCTCCAATAGATTTCCTAAGCACTAGTGTTTTAAGGAACAGGTTAAAAAGAGAATCCTAATGTGATTTCTTGATAATGGGTGTGTTCCTTATCTTCTCCTAGTGTCTAAACTCTTCTCCATGGCTGGACCCCCAAATAATATTCCTTTACGTGCTAAGGGGTATCTAGAGAGTGGGATAGGTTTAATAACTACTCTCACCCTAAAGCGCACCCTAACCCTAACCGCTACCCTAACCCTAACGCGTACCCTAATCCTAACCCGTACCCTAAACCGAGCCCTAACACTAACACTAACCCTAACCCTAACCCATACCCTACGCCCTACCCAAAACCCTCCCCGAACCCGTACCCTAAGCCGTACCCTAACCCTCACCCTAACTCTAACCCTAAACCTAAGCTACCCTTGATTGCTTCTGCCTCCAATAGATTTCCTAAGCACTACTGTTTTAAGGAACAGGTTAAAAAGAGAATCCTAATGTGATTTCTTGATAATGGGTGTATTCCTTATCTTCTCCTAGTGTCTAAACTCTTCTCCATGGCTGGACCCCCAAATAATATTCCTTTACGTGCTAAGGGGTATCTAGAGAGTGTGATAGGTTTAATAACTAACCTCACCCTATCGCGTACCCTAAACCTAACCCCTCCCCTAAGACTAACGCGTACGCTAATCCTAACCCGTACCCATAAACCGAGGCCTAACCCTAACACTAACCCTAACCGTAACCCTATCCCATACCCTACGCCCTACCCGAACCCCTCCCCGAACCCGTACCCTAAGCCGTACCCTAACCCTCACCCTAACCCTAAATCTAACCCTAAGCTACCCTTGACTGCTTCTGCCACCAATAGATTTCCTAAGCACTAGTGTTTTAAGGTACAGGTTAAAAAGAGAATCCTAATGTGATTTCTTGATAATGGGTGTGTTCCTTATCTTCTCCTAGTGTCTAAACTCTTCTCCATGGCTGGACCCCCAAATAATATTCCTTTACGTGCTAAGGGGTATCTAGAGAGTGGGATAGGTTTAATAACTAACCTCACCCTAAAGCGTAACCTTACCCTAACCCCTACCCTAACACTAACGCGTACCCTAATCCTAACCCGTACCCTAAACCGAGCCCGAACCCTAACACTAACCCTAACCCTAACCCATACCCTACGCCCTACCCGAACCCCTCCCCGAAACCCGTACCCTAAGCCATAACCTAACCCTCACCCTAACCCTAACCCTAACCCTAAGCTACCCTTTACTGCTTCTGCCTCCAATAGATTTCCTAAGCACTAGTGTTTTAAGGAACAGGTTAAAAAGAAGATCCTAATGTGATTTCGTGATAATGGGTGTGTTCCTAATCTTCTCCTAGTGTCTAAACACTTCTCCATGGCTGGACCCCCAAATAATATTCCTTTACGTGCTAGGGGGTATCTAGAGAGTGGGATAGGTTTAATAACTACCCTCACCCTAGTGTGTACCATAACCCTAACCCCTACCCTAACACTAATGCGTACCCTAATCCTAACCCGTACCCTAAACCGAGCCCTAACCCTAACACTAGCCCTAACCCTAACCCTAACCCATACCCTACGCCCTACCCGAACCCCTCCGGAATCCGTACCCTAAGCCGTACCGTAACCCTCACCCTAACCCTAACCCTAACCCTAAGCTACCCTTGACTGCTTCTGCCACCAATAGATTTCCTAAGCACTAGTGTTTTAAGGTACAGGTTAAAAAGAGAATCCTAATGTGATTTCTTGATAATGGGTGTGCTCCTTATCTTCTCCTAGTGTCTAAACTCTTCTCCATGGCTGGACCCCCAAATAATATTCCTTTACGTGCTAACGGGTATCTAGAGAGTGGGATAGGTTTAATAACTAACCTCACCCTAAAGCGTAACCTAACCCTAACACCTACCGTAACACTAACGCGTACCCTAATCCTAACCCGTACCCTAAACCGAGCCCTAACCCTAACACTAACCCTAACCCTAACCCTAACACATACCCTACGCCCTACCCGAACCCCTTCCTGAACCCGTACCCTAAGCCGTACCCTAACCCTCACCCTAACCCTAACCCTAAACCTAAGCTACCCTTGACGGCTTCTGCCTCCAATAGATTTCCTAAGCACTAGTGTTTTAAGGAACAGGTTAAGAAGAGGATCCTAATGTGATTTCTTGATAATGGGTGTGTTCCTTATCTTCTCCTAGTGTCTAAACTCTTCTCCATGGCTGGACCCCCAAATAATATTCCTTTACGTGCTAGGGGGTATCTAGAGAGTGGGATAGGTTTAATAACTACCCTCACCCTAACGCGTACCCTAACCCTAACACCTACCCTAAACCTAACGCGTACCCTAATCCTAACCCGTACCCTAAACCGAGCCCTAACCCTAACACTAACCCTAACCCTAACCCATACCCTACGCCATACCCGAACCCCTCCCCGAACCCGTACCCTAAGCCGTACCCTAACCCTAACCCTAACCCTAAGCTACCTTGACTGCTTCTGCCTCCAATAGATTTCCTAAGCACTAGTGTTTTAAGGAACAGGTTAAAAAGAGAATCCTAATGTGATTTCTTGATAACGGGTGTGTTCCTTATCTTCTCCTCGTGTCTAAACTCTTCTCCATGGCTGGACCCCCAAATAATATTCCTTTACGTGCTAAGGGGTATCTAGAGAGTGTGATAGGTTTAATAACTACCCTCACCCTAACGCGTACCCTAACCCTAACCCCTACCCTAACCCTAACTCGTACCCTAATCCTAACCCGTACCCTAAACCGAGCCCTAACCCTAACACTAACCCTAACCCTAACCCTAACCCATACCCTATGCCCTACCCGAACCCCTCCCCGAACCCGTACCCTAAGCTGTACCCTAACCCTCACCCTAACCCTAACCCTAACACTAAGCTACCCTTGACTGCTTCTGCCTCCAATAGATTTCCTAAGTACTAGTGTTTTAAGGAACAGGTTAAAAAGAGAATCCTAATGTGATTTCTTGATAATGGGTGTGTTCCTTATCTTCTCCTAGTGTCTAAACTCTTCTCCATGGCTGGACCCCCAAATAATATTCCTTTACGTGCTAAGGGGTATCTAGAGTGTGGGATAGGTTTAATAACTAACCTCACCCTATCGCGTACCCTAACCCTAACCCCTACCCTAACACTAACGCGTACCCTAATCCTAACCCGTACCCTAAACCGAGCCCTAACCCTAACACTAACCCTAACCCTTACCCTAACCCATACCCTACGCCCTACCCGAACCCCTCCCCGAACCCGTACCCTAAGCCGTACCCTAACCCTCACCCTAACCCTAACCCTAACACTAAGCTACCCTTGACTGCTTCTGCCTCCAATAGATTTCCTAAGCACTAGTGTTTTAAGGAACAGGTTAAAAAGAGAATCCTAATGTGATTTCTTGATAATGGGTGTGTTCCTTATCTTCTCCTAGTGTCTAAACTCTTCTCCATGGCTGGACACCCAAATAATATTCCTTTACGTGCTAAGGGGTATCTAGAGAGTGTGATAGGTTTAATAACTAACCTCACCCTATCGCGTACCCTAACCCTAACCCCTCCCCTAAGACTAACGCGTACCCTAATCCTAACCCGTACCCTAAACCGAGCCCTAACCCTAACACTAACCCTAACCCTAACCCTAAACCATACCCTACGCCCTACCCGAACCCCTCCCCGAACCCGTACCCTAAGCCGTACCCTAAACCTCACCCTAACCCTAACCCTAACCCTAAGCTACCCTTGACTGCTTCTGCCTCCAATAGATTTCCTAAGCACTAGTGTTTTAAGGAACAGGTTAAAAAGAGAATCCTAATGTGATTTCTTGATAATGGGTGTGTTCCTTATCTTCTCCTAGTGTCTAAACTCTTCTCCATGGCTGGACCCCCAAATAATATTCCTTTACGTGCTAAGGGGTATCTAGAGAGCGGGATAGGTTTAATAACTACCCTCACCCTAACGCGTACCCTAACCCTAACCCCTACCCTAACCCTAACGCGTACCCTAATCCTAACCCGTACCCTAAACCGAGCCCTAACCCTAACACTAGCGCTAACCCTAAACCTAACCCATACCCTACGCCCTACCCGAACCCCTCCCCGAACCCGTACCCTAAGCCGTACCCTAACCCTCACCCTAACCCTAACCCTAACCCTAAGCTACCCTTGACTGCTTCTGCCTCCAATAGATTTCCTAAGCACTAGTGTTTTAAGGAACAGGTTAAAAAGAGAATCCTAATGTGATTTCTTGATAATGGTGTGTTCCTTATCTTCTCCTAGTGTCTAAACTCTTCTCCATGGCGGGACCCCCAAATAATATTCCTTTACGTGCTAAGGGGTATCTAGAGAGTGGGATAGGTTTAATAACTAACCTCACCCTATCGCGTACCCTAACCCTAACCCCTACCCTAACCCTAACGCGTACCCTAATCCTAACCCGTACCCTAAACCGAGCCCTAACCCTAACACTAGCGCTAACCCTAAACCTAACCCATACCCTACGCCCTACCCGAACCCCTCCCCGAACCCGTACCCTAAGCCGTACCCTAACCCTCACCCTCACCCTAACCCTAACCCTAAGCTACCCTTGACTGCTTCTGCCTCCAATAGATTTCCTAAGCACTAGTGTTTTAAGGAAAAGTTTAAAAAGAGAATCCTAATGTGATTTCTTGATAATGGGTGTGTTCCTTATCTTCTCCTAGTGTCTAAGCTCTTCTCCATGGCTGGATCCCCAAATAATATTCCTTTACGTGCTAAGGGGTATCTAGAGAGTGGGATAGGTTTAATAACTACTCTCACCCTAAAGCGTACCCTAACCCTAACCGCTACCCTAACCCTAACGCGTACCCTAATCTAACCCGTACCCTAAACCGAGCCCTAACACTAACACTAACCCTAACCCTAACCCTAACCCATACCCTAAGCCCTACCCAAACCCCTCCCGAACCCGTACCCTAAGCCGTACCCTAACTCTCACCCTAACTCTAACCCTAACCCTAAGCTAACCTTGATTGCTTCTTCCTCCAATAGATTTCCTAAGCACTAGTGTTTTAAGGAACAGGTTAAAAAGAGAATCCTAATGTGATTTCTTGATAATGGGTGTGTTCCTTATCTTCTCCTAGTGTCTAAACTCTTCTCCATGGCTGGACCCCCAAATAATATTCCTTTACGTGCTAAGGGGTATCTAGAGAGTGGGATAGGTTTAATAACTACCCTCACCCTAGTGCGTACCATAACCCTAACCCCTACCCTAATACTAACGCGTACCCTAATCCTAACCCGTACCCTAAACCGAGCCCTAACCCTAACACTAGCCCTAACCCTAACCCTAACCCATACCCTACGCCCTACCCGAACCCCTCCCCGAACCCGTACCCTAAGCCGTATCCTAACTCTAACCCTAACCCTAAGCTACCCTTAACTGCTTCTGCCTCCAATAGATTTCCTAAGCACTAGTGTTTTAAGGAACAGGTTAAAAAGAGAATCCTAATGTGATTTCTTGATAATGGGTGTGTTCCTTATCTTCTCCTCGTGTCTAATCTCTTCTCCATGGCTGGACCCCCAAATAATATTCCTTTACGTGCTAGGGGGCATCTAGAGAGTGGGATAGGTTTAATAACTAACCTCACCCTATCGCGTACCCTAACACTAACCCCTACCCTAACACTAACGCGTACCCTAATCCTAACCCGTACCCTAACCCTCACCCTAACCCTAACCCTAACACTAAGCTACCCTTGACTGCTTCTGCCTCCAATAGATTTCCTAAGCACTAGTGTTTTAAGGAACAGGTTAAAAAGAGAATCCTAATGTGATATCTTGATAATGGGTGTGTTCCTTATCTTCTCCTAGTGTCTAAACTCTTCTCCATGGCTGGACACCCAAATAATATTCCTTTACGTGCTAAGGGGTATCTAGAGAGTGTGATAGGTTTAATAACTAACCTCACCCTATCGCGTACCCTAACCCTAACCCCTCCCCTAAGACTAACGCGTACCCTAATCCTAACCCGTACCCTAAACCGAGCCCTAACCCTAACACTAACCCTAACCCTAACCCTAACCCATACCCTACGCCCTACCCGAACCCCTCCCCGAACGCGTACCCTAAGCCATACCCTAACCCTCACCCTAACCTTAACCCTAACCCTAAGCTACCCTTGTCGGCTTCTGCCTCCAATAGATTTCCTAAGCACTAGTGTTTTAAGGAACAGGATAAAAAGAGAATCCTAATGTGATTTCGTGATAATGGGTGTGTTCCTTATCTTCTCCTCGTGTCTAAACTCTTCTCCATGGCTGGACCCCCAAATAATATTCCTTTACGTGCTAAGGGGTATCTAGAGAGTGGGATAGTTTTAATAACTACCCTCAACCTAACGCGTACCCTAACCCTAACCCCTACCCTAACCCTAATGCGTACCCTAATCCTAACCCGTACCCTAAACCGAGCCCTAACCCTAACACTAACCCTAACCCTAACCCTAACCCATACACTACGCCCTACCCGAACCCCTCCCCGAACCCGTAACCTAAGCCATACCCTAACCCTCACCCTAATCCTAACCCTAACCCTAAGCTACCCTTGACTGCTTCTGCCTCCAATAGATTCCCGAAGCACTAGTGTTTTAAGGAACAGGTTAAAAAGAGAATCCTAATGTGATTTCTTGATAATGGGTGTGTTCCTTATCTTCTCCTCGTGTCTAAACTCTTCTCCATGGCTGGACCCCCAAATAATATTCCTTTAAGGGCTAAGGGGTATCTAGAGAGTGGGGTAGGTTTAATAACTAACCTCACCCTATCGCGTACCCTAACCCTAACCCCTACCCTAACCCGAACGCGTACCCTATTCCTAACCCGTACCCTAAACCGAGCCCTAACCCTAACACTAACCCTAACCCTAACCCATACCCTACGCCCTACCCGAACCCCTCCCTGAACCCGTACCCTAAGCCATACCCTAACCCTCACCCTAACCCTAACCCTAACCCTAAGCTACCCTTGACTGCTTCTGCCTCCAATAGATTTCCTAAGCAATAGTGTTTTAAGGAACAGGTTAAAAAGAGAATCCTAATGTGATTTCGTGATAATGGGTGTGTTCCTTATCTTCTCCTAGTGTCTAAACTCTTCTCCATGGCTGGACCCACAAATAATATTCCTTTACGTGCTAACTGGTATCTAAAGAGTGTGATAGGTTTAAAAACTAACCTCACCCTATCGCGTACCCTAACCCTAACCCCTACCCTAACACTAACGCGTAACCTAATCCTAACCCGTACCCTAAACCGAGCCCTAACCCTAACACTAACCCTAACCCTAACCCTAAACCATACCCTACGCCCTACCCGAACCCCTCCCCGAACCGGTACCCTAAGCCTTACCCTAACCCTCACCCTCACCCTAACCCTAAGCTACCCTTGACTGCTTCTGCCTCCAATAGATTTCCTAAGCACTAGTGTTTTAAGGAACAGGTTAAAAAGAGAATCCTAATGTGATTTCTTGATAATGGGTGTGTTCCTTATCTTCACCTCGTGTCTAAACTCTTCTCCATGGCTGGACCCCCAAATAATATTCCTTTACGTGCTAAGGGGTATCTAGAGAGTGGGATAGGTTTAATAACTACCCTCACCCTAACGCGTACCCTAACCCTAACCCCTACCCTAACCCTAATGCGTACCGTAATCCTAACCCGTACCCTAAACCGAGCCCTAACCCTAACACTAACCCTAACCCTAAACCATACCCTACGCCCTACCCGAAAGCATCCCCGAACCCGTACCCTAAGCCGTACCCTAAACCTCACCCTAACCCTAACCCTAACCCTAAGCTACCCTTGACTGCTTCTGCCTCCAATAGATTTCCTAAGCACTAGGGTTTTAAGGAACAGGTTAAAAAGAGAATCCTAATGTGATTTCTTGATAATGGGTGTGTTCCTTATCTTCTCCTAGTGTCTAAACTCTTCTCCATGGCTGGACCCCCAAATAATATTCCTTTACGTGCTAAGGGGTATCTAGAGAGTGGGATAGGTTTAATAAGTAACCTCAACCTATCGCATACCCTAACCCTAACCCCTACCCTAACCCTAACGCGTACCCTAATCCTAACCCGTACCCTAAACCGAGCCGTAACCCTAACACTAACCCTAACACTAACCCTAACCCATACCCTACGCCCTACCCGAACCCCTCCCCGAACCCGTACCCTAAGCCGTACCCTAACCCTAACCCTAACCCTAAGCTACCCTTGACTGCTTCTGCCTCCAATAGATTTCCTAAGCACTAGTGTTTTAAGGAACAGGTTAAAAAGAGAATCCTAATGGGATTTCTTGATAATGGGTGTGTTCCTTATCTTCTCCTAGTGTCTAAACTCTTCTCCATGGCTGGACCCACAAATAATATACCTTTACGTGCTAAGGGGTATCTTGAGAGTGGGATAGGTTTAATAACTAACCTCACCCTATCGCGTACCCTAACCCTAAACCCTAACCTAACACTAACGCGTACCCTAATCCTAATCCGTACCCTAAACCGAGCCCTAACCCTAACACTAACCCTAACCCATACCCTACGCCCTACCCGAACCCCTCCCCGAACCCGTACCCTAAGCCGTACCCTAACCCTCACCCTAACCCTAACCCTAACCCTAAGCTACCCTTGACTGCTTCTGCCTCCAATAGATTTCCTAAGCACTAGTGTTTTAAGGAACAGGTTAAAAAGAAGATCCTAATGTGATTTCTTGATAATGGGTGTGTTCCTTATCTTCTCCTCGTGTCTAAACTCTTCTCCATGGCTGGACCCCCAAATAATATTCCTTTACGTGCTAAGGGGTATCTAGAGAGTGTGATAGGTTTAATAACTACCCTCACCCTAACGCGTACCCTAACCCTAACCCCTACTCTAACCCTAACGCGTACCCTAATCCTAACACGTACCCTAAACCGAGCCCTAACCCTAACACTAACCCTAACCCTAACCCTAACCCATACACTACGCCCTACCCGAACCCCTCCCCGAACCCGTACCCTAAGCCATACCCTAACCCTCACCCTAACCCTAACCCTAACCCTAAGCTACCCTTGACTGCTTCTGCCTCCAATAGATTCCCTAAGCACTAGTGTTTTAAGGAATAGGTTAAAAAGAGAATCCTAATGTGATTTCTTGATAATGGGTGTGTTCCTTATCTTCTCCTCGTGTCTAAACTCTTCTCCATGGCTGGACCCCAAATAATATTCCTTTACTTGCTAAGGGGTATCTAGAGAGTGGGATAGGTTTAATAACTAACCTCACCCTATCGTGTACCCTAACCCTAACCCCTACCCTAACCCGAACGCGTACCCTAATCCTAACCCGTACCCTAAACTGAGCCCTAACCCTAACACTAACCCTAACCCTAACCCTAACCCATACCCTACGCCCTACCCGAACCCCTCCCCGAACCCGTACCCTAAGCCGTACCCTAACCCTCACCCTAACCCTAACCCTAACCCTAAGCTACCCTTTACTGCTTCTGCCTCCAATAGATTTCCTAAGCACTAGTGTTTTAAGGAACAGGTTAAAAAGAGAATCCTAATGTGATTTCTTGATAATGGGTGTGTTCCTTATTTTCTCCTCGTGTCTAAACTCTTCTCCATGGCTGGACCCCCAAATAATATTCCTTTACGTGCTAAGGGGTATCTAGAGAGTGGGATAGGTTTAATAAGTAACCTCACCCTATCGCATACCCTAACCCTAACCCCTAGCCTAACCCTAACGCGTACCCTAATCCTAACCTGTACCCTAAACCGAGCCGTAACCCTAACACTAACCCTAACCCTAACCCTAACCCATACCCTACCCCCTACCCGAACCCCTCCCCGAACCCGTACCCTAAGCCTTACCCTAACCCTAACCCTAACCCTAAGCTACCCTTGACGGCTTCTGCCTCCAGTAGATTTCCTAAGTACTAGTGTTTTAAGGAACAGTTTAAAAAGACAATCCTAATGTGATTTCTTGATAATGGGTGTGTTCCTTATCTTCTCCTCGTGTCTAAACTCTTCTCCATGGCTGGACCCCCAAATAATATTCCTTTACGTGCTAAGGGGTATCTAGAGAGTATGATAGGTTTAATAACTAACCTCACCCTATCGCGTACCCTAACCCTAATCCCTACCCTAACACTAACGCGTACCCTAATCCTAACCCGTACCCTAAACCGGGCCCTAACCCTAACACTAACCCTAACCCTAACCCATACCCTACGCCCTACCCGAACCCCTCACCGAACCCGTACCCTAAGCCGTACCCTAACCCTCACCCTAACCCTAACCCTAACACTAAGCTACCCTTGACTGCTTCTGCCTCCAATAGATTTCCTAAGCACTAGTGTTTTAAGGAACAGGTTAAAAAGAGAATCCTAATGGGATTTCTTGATAATGGGTGTGTTCCTTATCTTCTCCTAGTGTCTAAACTCTTCTCCATGGCTGGACCCCCAAATAATATTCCTTTACGTGCTAAGGGGTATCTTGAGAGTGGGATAGGTTTAATAACTAACCTCACCCTATCGCGTACCCTAACCATAACCCCTACCCTAACACTAACGCGTACCCTAATCCTAATCCGTACCCTAAACCGAGCCCTAACCCTAACACTAACCCTAACCCTAACCCTAACCCATACCCTACGCCCTACCCGAACCCCTCCCCGAACCCGTACCCTAAGCCGTACCCTAACCCTCACACTAACCCTAACCCTAACACTAAGCTACCCTTGACTGCTTCTGCCTCCAATAGATTTCCTAAGCACTAGTGTTTTAAGGAACAGGTTAAAAAGAGAATCCTAATGGGATTTCTTGATAATGGGTGTGTTCCTTATCTTCTCCTAGTGTCTAAACTCTTCTCCATGGCTGGACCCCCAAATAATATTCCTTTACGTGCTAAGGGGTATCTTGAGAGTGGGATAGGTTTAATAACTAACCTCACCCTATCGCGTACCCTAACCCTAACCCCTACCCTAACACTAATGCGTACCCTAATCCTAATCCGTACCCTAAACCGAGCCCTAACCCTAACACTAACCCTAACCCTAACCCTAACCCATACCCTACGCCCTACCCGAACCCCTCCCCGAACCCGTACCCTAAGCCGTACCCTAACCCTCACCCTAACGCTAACCCTAAACCTAAGCTACCCTTGAAGGCTTCTGCCTCCAATAGATTTCCTAAGCACTAGTGTTTTAAGGAACAGGTTAAAAAGAGAATCCTAATGTGATTTCTTGATAATGGGTGTGTTCCTTATTTTCTCCTCGTGTCTAAACTCTTCTCCATGGCTGGACCCCCAATAATATTCCTTTACGTGCTAAGGGGTGTCTAGAGAGTGTGATAGGTTTAATAACTACCCTCACCCTAACGCGTACCCTAACCCTAACCCCTACCCTAACCCTAACGTGTACCCTAATCCTAACCCGTACCCTAAACCGAGCCCTAACCCTAACACTAACCCTAACCCTAACCCTAACCCATACCCTACGCCCTATCAGAACACCTCGCCGAACCCGTACCCTAAGCCGTACCCTAACCCTAACCCTAACCCTAAGCTACCCTTGACTGCTTCTGCCTCCAATAGATTTCGTAAGCACTAGTGTTTTAAGGAACAGGTTAAAAAGAGAATCCTAATGTGATTTCTTGATAATGGGTGTGTTCCTTATCTTCTCCTCGTGTCTAATCTCTTCTCCATGGCTGGACCCCCAAATAATATTCCTTTACGTGCTAAGGGGTATCTAGAGAGTGGGATAGGTTTAATAACTAACCTCACCCTATCGCGTACCCTAACCCTAACCCCTCCCCTAAGATTAACGCGTACCCTAATCCTAACCCGTACCCTAAACCGAGCCGTAACCCTAACACTAACCCTAACCCTAACCCTAACCCATACCCTACGCCCTACCCGAACCCCTCCCCGAACCCGTACCCTAAGCCATACCCTAACCCTCACCCTAACCCTAACCCTAACCCTAAGCTACCCTTGACTGCTTCTGCCTCCAATAGATTTCCTAAGCACTAGTGTTTTAAGGAACAGGTTAAAAAGAGAATCCTAATGTGATTTCGTGATAATGGGTGTGTTCCTTATCTTCTCGTGTCTAAACTCTTCTCCATGGCTGGACCCCCAAATAATATTCCTTTACGTGCTAAGGGGTATCTAGAGAGTGGGATAGGTTTAATAACTACCCTCACCCTAACGCGTACCCTAACCCTAACCCCTACCCTAACCCTAACGCGTACCCTAATCCTAACCCGTACCCTAAACCGAGCCCTAACTCTAACACTAACCCTAACCCTAACCCTAACCCATACACTACGCCCTACCAGAACCCCTCCCCGAACCCGTACCCTAAGCCATACCCTAACCCTCACCCTAACCCTAACCCTAACCCTAAGCTACCCTTGACTGCTTCTGCCTCCAATAGATTCCCTAAGCACTAGTGTTTTAAGGAACAAGTTAAAAATAGAATCCTAATGTGATTTCTTGATAATGGGTGTGTTCCTTATCTTCTCCTCGTGTCTAATCTCTTCTCCATGGCTGGACCCCCAAATAATATTCCTTTACGTGCTAAGGGGTATCTAGAGAGTGGGATAGGATTAATAACTAACCTCACCCTATTGCGTACCCTAACCCTAACCCCTACCCTAACACTAACGCGTACCCTAATCCTAACCCGTACCCTAAACCGAGCCCTAACCCTAACCCTAACACATACCCTACGCCCTACCCGAACCCCTCCCTGAACCCGTACCCTAAGCCGTACCCTAACCCTCACCCTAACCCTAACCCTAACCCTAAGCTACCCTTGACTGATTCTGCCTCCAATAGATTTCCTAAGCACTAGTGTTTTAAGGAACAGGTTAAAAAGAGAATCCTAATGTGATTTCTTGATAATGGGTGTGTTCCTTATCTTCTCCTAGTGTCTAAACTCTTCCCCATGGCTTGACCCCCAAATAATATTCCTTTACGTGCTAAGGGGTATCTAGAGAGTGGGATAGGTTTAATAACTACCCTCACCCTAACGCGTACCCTAACCCTAACCCCTACCCTAACACTAACGCGTACCCTAATCCTAACCCGTACCCTAAACCGAGCCCTAACCCTAACTCTAGCCCTAACCCTAACCCTAACCCATACACTACGCCCTACCCGAACCCCTCCCCGAACCCGTAACCTAAGCCGTACCCTAACCCTCACCCTAATCCTAACCCTAACCCTAAGCTACCCTTTACTGCTTCTGCCTCCAATAGATTTCCTAAGCACTAGTGTTTTAAGGAACAGTTTAAAAAGAGAATCATATTGTGATTTCTTGATAATGGGTTTGTTCCTTATCTTCTCCTAGTGTCTAAATTCTTCTCCATGGCTGGACCCCCAAATAATATTCCTTTACGTGCTAAGGGGTATCTAGAGAGTGGGATAGGTTTAATAACTAACCTCACCCTATCGCGTACCCTAAACCTAACCCCTACCCTAACACTAACGCGTACCCTAATCCTAATCCGTACCCTAAACCGAGCCCTAACCCTAACACTAACCCTAACCCTAACCCTAACCCATACCCTACGCCCTACCCGAACCCCTCCCCGAACCCGTACCCTAAGCCGTACCCTAACCCTCACCCTAACCCTAACCCTAAACCTAAGCTACCCTTGAAGGCTTCTGCCTCCAATAGATTTCCTAAGCACTAGTGTTTTAAGGAACAGGTTAAAAAGAGAATCCTAATGTGATTTCTTGATAATGGGTGTGTTCCTTATTTTCTCCTCGTGTCTAAACTCTTCTCCATGGCTGGACCCCCAATAATATTCCTTTACGTGCTAAGGGGTATCTAGAGAGTGTGATAGGTTTAATAACTACCCTCACCCTAACGCGTACCCTAACCCTAACCCCTACCCTAACCCTAACGCGTACCCTAATCCTAACCCGTACCCTAAACCGAGCCCTAACCCTAACACTAACCCTAACCCTAACCCTAACCCATACCCTACGCCCTATCAGAACCCCTCGCCGAACCCGTACCCTAAGCCGTACCCTAACCCTAACCCTAACCCTAAGCTACCCTTGACTCCTTCTGCCTCCAATAGATTTCGTAAGCACTAGTGTTTTAAGGAACAGGTTAAAAAGAGAATCCTAATGTGATTTCTTGATAATGGGTGTGTTCCTTATCTTCTACTCGTGTCTAATCTCTTCTCCATGGCTGGACCCCCAAATAATATTCCTTTACGTGCTAAGGGGTATCTAGAGAGGGGGATAGGTTTAATAACTAACCTCACCCTATCGCGTACCCTAACCCTAACCCCTACCCTAACCCTAACGCGTACGCTAATCCTAACCCGTACCCTAAACCGAGCCCTAACTCTAACACTAACCCTAACCCTAACCCTAACCCATACACTACGCCCTACCAGAACCGCTCCCCGAACCCGTACCCTAAGCCATACCCTAACCCTCACCCTAACCCTAACCCTAACCCTAAGCTACCCTTGACTGCTTCTGCCTCCAATAGATTCCCTAAGCACTAGTGTTTTAAGGAACAAGTTAAAAATAGAATCCTAATGTGATTTCTTGATAATGGGTGTGTTCCTTATCTTCTCCTCGTGTCTAATCTCTTCTCCATGGCTGGACCCCCAAATAATATTCCTTTACGTGCTAAGGGGTATCTAGAGAGTTGGATAGGTTTAATAACAAACCTCACCCTATTGCGTACCCTAACCCTAACCCCTACCCTAACACTAACGCGTACCCTAATCCTAACCCGTACCCTAAACCGAGCCCTAACCCTAACCCTAACACATACCCTACGCCCTACCCGAACCCCTCCCTGAACCCGTACCCTAAGCCGTACCCTAACCCTCACCCTAACCCTAACCCTATCCCTAAGCTACCCTTGACTGATTCTGCCTCCAATAGATTTCCTAAGCACTAGTGTTTTAAGGAACAGGTTAAAAAGAGAATCCTAATGTGATTTCTTGATAATGGGTGTGTTCCTTATCTTCTCCTAGTGTCTAAACTCTTCCCCATGGCTTGACCCCCAAATAATATTCCTTTACGTGCTAAGGGGTATCTAGAGAGTGGGATAGGTTTAATAACTACCCTCACCCTAACGCGTTCCCTAACCCTAACCCCTACCCTAACCCTAACGCGTACCCTAATCCTAACCCGTACATTGAACCGAGCCCTAACCCTAACCGTAACCCATACCATACGCCGTACCCGAACCCCTCCACGAACTCGTACCCTAAGCCGTACCCTAACCCTAACCCTAATCCTAAGCTACCCTTCACTGCTTCTGCCTCCAATAGATGTCCTAAGCACTAGTGTTTTAAGGAACAGGTTAAAAAGAGAATCCTAATGTGATTTTTTGATGATGGGTGTGTTCCTTATCTTCTCCTAGTGTCTAAACTCTTCTCCAAGGCTGGACCCCCAAATAATATTCCGTTACGTTCTAAGCTGTATCTAGAGAGTGGGATAGGTTTAATAACTACCCTAACCCTAATGCTTACCCTAACCCTCTCCCATACCCTAACCCTAACCCGTACCCTAACCCTAACACCTACCTTAATCCTAACCGATACTCTAAACCGAGCCCTTACCCTAAAAGTAAACATAACCCTAATCCATACCCTATGCCATAACCGATTCCGTACCCGAACCCGTAACCTAAGCCGTACCCTCACCCTCACCCTAACCCTAACCCTTACCCTAAGCTACCCTTGACTGCTTCTGCCTCCAATAGATTTCCTAAGCACTAGTGTTTTAAGGAACAGGTTAAAAAGGGAATCCTAATGTGATTTCTTTAGAATGGGTGTGTTCCTTATCTTCTCCTAGTGTCTAAACTCTTCTCCATGGCTGGAGCCCCAAATAATATTCCTTTACGTGCTAAGGGGTATCTAGAGAGTGGGATAGGTTTAATAACTAACCTCACCCTATCGCGTACCCTAACCCTAACCCCTCCCCTAAGACTAACGCGTACCCTAATCCTAACCCGTACCCTAAACCGAGCCCTAACCCTAACACTAACCCTAACCCTAACCCTAACCCATACCCTACGCCCTACCCGAACCCCTCCCCGAACCCGTACCCTAAGCCATACCCTAAACCTCACCCTAACCCTAACCCTAACCCTAAGCTACCCTTGACTGCTTCTGCCTCCAATAGATTTCCTAAACACTAGTGTTTTAAGGAACAGGTTAAAAAGAGAATCCTAATGTGATTTCGTGATAATGGGTGTGTTCCTTATCTTCTCCTCGTGTCTAAACTCTTCTCCATGGCTGGACCCCCAAATAATATTCCTTTACGTGCTAAGGGGTATCTAGAGAGTGGGATAGGTTTAATAACTACCCTCACCCTAACGCGTACCCTAACCCTAACCCCTACCCTAACCCTAATGCGTACCCTAATCCTAACCCGTACCCTAAACCGAGGCCTAACCCTAACACTAACCCTAACCCTAACCCTAACCCATACCCTACGCCCTACCCGAACCCCTCCCCGAACCTGTACCCTAAGCCGTACCCTAACCCTCACCCTAAAACTAACCCTAAACCTAAGCTATCCTTGATGGCTTCTGCCTCCAATAGATTTCCTAAGCACTAGTGTTTTAAGGAACAGGTTAAAAAGAGAATCCTAATGTGATTTCTTGATAATGGGTGTGTTCCTTATTTTCTCCTCGTGTCTAAACTCTTCTCCATGGCTGGACCCCCAAATAATATTTCTTTACGTGCTAAGGGGTATCTAGAGAGTGTGATAGGCTTAATAACTACCCTCACCCTAACGCGTACCCTAACCCTAACCCCTACCCTAAGCCTAACGCGTACCCTAATCCTAACCCGTACCCTAAACCGAGCCCTAACCCTAACACTAACCCTATCCCTAACCCATACCCTACGCCCTACCCGAACCCCTCCCTCAACCCGTACCCTAAGCCGTACACTAACCCTCACCCTAACCCTAACCCTAACCCTAAGCTACCCTTGACGCCTTCTGCCTCCAATAGATTTCCTAAGCACTAGTGTTTTAAGGAACAGGTTAAAAAGAGAATCCTAATGTGATTTCTTGATAATGGGTGTGTTCCTTATCTTCTCCTCGTGTCTAAATTCTTCTTCATGGCTGGACCCCCAAATAATATGCCTTTACGTGCTAAGGGGGATCTAGAGAGAGGGAGAGGTTTAATAACTACCCTCAACCTAACGCGTTCCCTAACCCTAACCCCTACCTTAACCCTAACGCGTACCCTAATCCTAACCCGTACCCTAAACCGAGCCCTAACCCTAACACTAACCCTAACCCTAACCCTAACCCATACCCTACGCCCTACACGAACCCCTCCCTGAACCCGTACCCTAAGCTGTACCCTAACCCTCAATCTAACCCTAACCCTAACCCTAAGCTACCCTTGACTGCTTCTGCCTCCAATAGATTTCCTAAGCACTAGTGTTTTAAAGAACAGTTTAAAAAGAGAATCCTAATGTGATTTCTTGATAATGGGTGTGTTCCTTAACTTCTCCTAGTGTCTAAACTCTTCTCCATGGCTGGATCCCCAAATAATATTCCTTTACGTGCTAAGGGGTATCTAGAGAGTGGGATAGGTTTAATAACTAACCTCACCCTATCGCGTACCCTAACCCTAACCCCTACCCTAACCCGAACGCGTACCCTAATCCTAACCCGTAACCTAAACCGAGCCCTAACCCTAACACTAACCCTAACCCTAACCCTAACCCATACCCTACGCCCTACCCGAACCCCTCCCCGTACCCATACCCTAAGCCGTACCCTAACCCTCACCCTAACCCTAACCCTAACCCTAAGCTACCCTTGACTGCTTCTGCCTCCAATAGATTTCCTAAGCACTAGTGTTTTAAGGAACAGGTTAAAAAGAGAATCCTAATGTGATTTCGTGGTCATGGGTGTGTTCCTTATCTTCTCCTAGTGTCTAAACTCTTCTCCATGGCTGGACCCCCAAATAATATTCCTTTACGTGCTAAGGGGTATCTAGAGAGTGGGATAGGTTTAATAACTACCCTCACCCTAACGCGTACCCTAACCCTAACCCCTACCCTAAGCCTAATGCGTAACCTAAACCTAACCCGTACCCTAAACCGAGCCCTAACCCTAACACTAACCCTAACCCTAACCCATACCCTACGCCCTACCCGAACCCCTACCTAAACACGTACCCTAAGCCGTACCCTAACCCTCACCCTAACCCTAACCCTAAACCTAAGCTACCCTTGACGCCTTCTGCCTCCAATAGATTTCCTAAGCACTAATATTTTAAGGAACAGGTTAAAAAGAGAATCCTAATGTGATTTCTTGATAATGGGTGTGTTCCTTATCTTCTCCTAGTGTCTAAACTCTTCTCTATGGCTGGACCCCCAAATAATATTCCTTTACGTGCTAAGGGATATCTAGAGAGTGGGATAGGTTTAATAACTACCCTCACCCTAACCCCTACCCTAACCCTAACGCGTACCCTAATCCTAACCCATACGTTGAACCGAGCCCTAACCCTAACACTAACTCATACCATACGCCGTACCCGAACCCCTCCACGAACTCGTACCCTAAGCCGTACCCTAACCCTAACCCTAATCCTAAGCTACCCTTCACTGCTTCTGCCTCCAATAGATGTCCTAAGCACTAGTGTTTTAAGGAACAGGTTAAAAAGAGAATCCTAATGTGATTTTTTGATGATGGGTGTGTTCCTTATCTTCTCCTAGTGTCTAAACTCTTCTCCAAGGCTGGACCCCCAAATAATATTCCTTTACGTGCTAAGGGGTATCTAGAAAGTGGGATAGGTTTAATAACTACCCTCACCCTAACGCGTACCCTAACCCTAACCCCTACCCTAAGCCTAACGCGTACCCTAATCCTAAATCGTACCCTAAACCGAGCCCTAACCCTAACACTAACCCTATCCCTAACCCATACCCTACACCCTACCCGAACCCCTCCCTCAACCCGTACCCTAAGCCGTACCCTAACTCTCACCCTAACCCTAACCCTAACCCTAAGCTACCCTTGACGCCTTCTGCCTCCAATAGATTTCCTAAGCACTAGTGTTTTAAGGAACAGGTTAAAAAGAGAATCCTAATGTGATTTCTTGATAATGGGTGTGTTCCTTATCTTCTCCTCGTGTCTAAATTCTTCTTCATGGCTGGACCCCCAAATAATATGCCTTTACGTGCTAAGGGGTATCTAGAGAGAGGGAGAGGTTTAATAACTACCCTCACCCTAACGCGTTCCCTAACCCTAACCCCTACCCTAACCCTAACGCGTACCCTAATCCTAACCCGTACCCTAAACCGAGCCCTAACCCTAACACTAACCCTAACCCTAACCCATACCCTACGCCCTACACGAACCCCTCCCTGAACCCGTACCCTAAGCCGTACCCTAACCCTCAATCTAACCCTAACCCTAACCCTAAGCTACCCTTGACTGCTTCTGCCTCCAATAGAATTCCTAAGCACTAGTGTTTTAAGGAACAGTTTAAAAAGAGAATCCTAATGTGATTTCTTGATAATGGGTGTGTTCCTTAACTTCTCCTAGTGTCTAAACTCTTCTCCATGGCTGGATCCCCAAATAATATTCCTTTACGTGCTAAGGGTTATCTAGAGAGTGGGATAGGTTTAATAACTAACCTCACCCTATCGCGTACCCTAACCCTAACCCCTACCCTAACACTAACGCGTACCCTAATCCTAACCCGTACCCTAAACCGAGCCCTAACCCTAACACTAACCCTAACCCTAACCCTAACCCATACCCTACGCCCTACCCGAACCCCTCCCCGTACCCATACCCTAAGCCGTACCCTAACCCTCACCCTAACCCTAACCCTAAGCTACCCTTGACTGCTTCTGCCTCCAATAGATTTCCTAAGCACTAGTGTTTTAAGGAACAGGTTAAAAAGAGAATCCTAATGTGATTTCGTGGTCATGGGTGTGTTCCTTATCTTCTCCTAGTGTCTAAACTCTTCTCCATGGCTGGACCCCCAAATAATATTCCTTTACGTGCTAAGGGGTATCTAGAGAGTGGGATAGGTTTAATAACTACCGTCACCCTAACGCGTACCCTAACCCTAACCCCTACCCTAAGCCTAATGCGTACCCTAAACCTAACCCGTACCCTAAACCGAGCCCTAACTCTAACACTAACCCTAACCCTAACCCATACCCTACGCCCTACCCGAACCCTTCCCTCAACCCGTACCCTAACCCTCACCCTAACCCTAACCCTAAACCTAAGCTACCCTTGACGCCTTCTGCCTCCAATAGATTTCCTAAGCACTAATATTTTAAGGAACAGGTTAAAAAGAGAATCCTAATGTGATTTCTTGATAATGGGTGTGTTCCTTATCTTCTCCTAGTGTCTAAACTCTTCTCTATGGCTGGACCCCCAAATAATATTCCTTTACGTGCTAAGGGATATCTAGAGAGTGGGATAGGTTTAATAACTACCCTCACCCTAACCCCTACCCTAACCCTAACGCGTACCCTAATCCTAACCCGTACGTTGAACCGAGCCCTAACCCTAACCTTAACCCATACCATACGCCGTACCCGAACCCCTCCACGAACTCGTACCCTAAGCCGTACCCTAACCCTAACCCTAATCCTAAGCTACCCTTCACTGCTTCTGCCTCCAATAGATGTCCTAAGCACTAGTGTTTTAAGGAACAGGTTAAAAAGAGAATCCTAATGTGATTTTTTGATGATGGGTGTGTTCCTTATCTTCTCCTAGTGTCTAAACTCTTCTCCAAGGCTGGACCCCCAAATAATATTCCGTTACGTTCTAAGCTGTATCTAGAGAGTGGGATAGGTTTAATAACTACCCTAACCCTAATGCTTACCCTAACCCTCTCCCATACCCTAACCCTAACCCGTACCCTAACCCTAACACCTACCTTAATCCTAACCGATACTCTAAACCGAGCCCTTACCCTAAAAGTAACCATAACCCTAATCCATACCCTATGTCATAACCGATTCCGTACCCGAACCCGTAACCTAAGCCGTACCCTCACCCTCACCCTAAGCCTAACCCTTACCCTAAGCTACCCTTGACTGCTTCTGCCTCCAATAGATTTCCTAAGCACTAGTGTTTTAAGGAACACGTTAAAAAGAGAATCCTAATGTGATTTCTTGATAATGGGTTTGTTCCTTATCTTCTCCTCGTGTCTAATCTCTTCTCCATGGCTGGACCCCCAAATAATATTCCTTTACGTGCTAAGGGGTATCTAGAGAGTGGGATAGGTTTAATAACTAACCTCACCCTATTGCGTACCCTAACCCTAACCCCTACCCTAACACTAACGCGTACCCTAATCCTAACCCGTACCCTAAACCGAGCCCTAACCCTAACACGAACCCTAACCCTAACCCTAACACATACCCTACGCCCTACCCGAACCCCTCCCTGAACCCGTACCCTAAGCCATACCCTAACCCTCACCTTAACCCTAACCCTAACCCTAAGCTACCCTTGACTGATTCTGCCTCCAATAGATTTCCTAAGCACTAGTGTTTTAAGGAACAGGTTAAAAAGAGAATCCTAATGTGATTTCTTGATAATGGGTGTGTTCCTTATCTTCTCCTAGTGTCTAAACTCTTCCCCATGGCTGGACCCCCAAATAATATTCCTTTACGTGCTAAGGGGTATCTAGAGAGTGGGATAGGTTTAATAACTACCCTCACCCTAACGCGTACCCTAACCCTAACCCCTACCCTAACCCTAACGCGTACCCTAATCCTAACCCGTACCCTAAACCGAGCCCTAACCCTAACACTAGCCCTAACCCTAACCCTAACCCATACACTACGCCCTACCCGAACCCCTCACCGAACCCGTAACCTAAGCCGTACCCTAACCCTCACCCTAACCCTAACCCTAACCCTAAGCTACCCTTTACTGCTTCTGCCTCCTATAGATTTCCTTAGCACTAGTGTTTTAAGGAACAGTTTAAAAAGAGAATCATATTGTGATTTCTTGATAATGGGTTTGTTCCTTATCTTCTCCTAGTGTCTAAACTCTTCTCCATGGCTGGACCCCCAAATAATATTCCTTTACGTGCTAAGGGGTATCTAGAGAGTGGGATAGGTTTAATAACTAACCTCACCCTAACGCGTACCCTAACCCTAACCCCTACCCTAACACTAACGCGTACCCTAATCCTAACCCGTACCCTAAACCGAGCCCTAAACCTAACACTAACCCTAACCCTAACCCTAACCCATACCCTACTCCCTACACGAACCCCTACCTGAATCCGTACCCTAAGCCGTACCCTAACCCTCACCCTAACCCTAACCCTAACCCTAAGCTACCCTTGACTTCTTCTGCCTCCAATAGATTTCCTAAGCAATAGTGTTTTAAGGACCAGGTTAAAAAGAGAATCCTAATGTGATTTCTTTATAATGGGTGTGTTCCTTATCTTCTCCTAGTGTCTAAACTCTTCTCCATGGCTAGACCCCCAAATAATATTCCTTTACGGGCTAAGGGGTATCTAGAGAGTGGGATAGGTTTAATAACTACCCTCATCCTAATGCGTACCCTAACTCTAACACCTACCCTAACCCTAACGCGTACCCTAATCCTAAAACGTACCCTAAACCGAGCCCTAACGCTAACACTAGCCCTAACCCTAACCCTAACCCATACCCTACGCCCTACCCGAACCCCTCCCCGAACCCGTACCCTAAGCCGTACCCTATCCCTCACCCTAACCCTCACCCTAACCCTAAGCTACCCTTGACTGCCTCTGCCTCCAATAGATTTCCTAAGCACTAGTGTTTTAAGGAACAGTTTAAAAAGAGAATCATATTGTTATTTCTTGATAATGGGTGTGTTCCTTATCTTCTCCTAGGGTCTAAACTCTTCTCCATGGCTGGACCCCCAAATAATATTCCTTTACGTGCTAAGGGGTATCTAGAGAGTGGGGTAGTTTTAATAACTAACCTCACCCTATCGCGTACCCTATCCCTAACCCCTATCCTAACACTAAGGCGTACCCTAATCCTAACCCGTACCCTAAACCGAGCCCTAACCCTAACACTAACCCTAACCCTAACCCTAACCCATACCCTACGCCCTACCCGAACCCCTCCCTGAACCCGTACCCTAAGCCGTACCCTAACCCTCACCCTAACCCTAACCCTAACCCTAAGCTACCCTTGACTGCTTCTGCCTCCAATAGATTTCCTAAGCACTAGTGTTTTAAAGAACAGGTTAAAAAGAGAATCCTAATGTGATTTCGTGATAATGGGTGTGTTCCTTATCTTCTCCTAGTGTCTAAACTCTTCTCCATGGCTGGACCCCCAAATAATATTCCTTTACGTGCTAAGGGGTATCTAGAAAGTGGGATAGGTTTAATAACTACCCTCACCCTAACGCGTACCCTAACCCTAACACCTACCCTAAGCCTAACGCGTACCCTAATCCTAACCCGTACCCTAAACCGAGCCCTAACCCTAACACTAATCCTATCCCTAACCCATACCCTACGCCCTACCCGAACCCCTCCCTCAACCCGTACCCTAAGCCGTACACTAACCCTCACCCTAACCCTAACCCTAACCCTAAGCTACCCTTGACGCCTTCTGCCTCCAATAGATTTCCTAAGCACTAGTGTTTTAAGGAACAGGTTAAAAAGAGAATCCTAATGTGATTTCTTGATAATGGGTGTGTTCCTTATCTTCTCCTCTTGTCTAAATTCTTCTTCATGGCTGGACCCCCAAATAATATGCCTTTACGTGCTAAGGGGTATCTAGAGAGAGGGAGAGGTTTAATAACTACCCTCACCCTAACGCGTTCCCTAACCCTAACCCCTACCCTAACCCTAACGCGTACCCTAATCCTAACCCGTACCCTAAACCGAGCCCTAACCCTAACACTAACCCTAACCCTAACCCTAACCCATACCCTACGCCCTACACGAACCCCTCCCTGAACCCGTACCCTAAGCCGTACCCTAACCCTCAATCTAACCCTAACCCTAACCCTAAGCTACCCTTGACTGCTTCTGCCTCCAATAGATTTCCTAAGCACTAGTGTTTTAAGGAACAGTTTAAAAAGAGAATCCTAATGTGATTTCTTGATAATGGGTGTGTTCCTTAACTTCTCCTAGTGTCTAAACTCTTCTCCATGGCTGGATCCCCAAATAATATTCCTTTACGTGCTAAGGGGTATCTAGAGAGTGGGATAGGTTTAATAACTAACCTCACCCTATCGCGTACCCTAACCCTAACCCCTACCCTAACACTAACGCGTACCCTAATCCTAACCCGTACCCTAAACCGAGCCCTAACCCTGACACTAACCCTAACCCTAACCCTAACCCATACCCTACGCCCTACACGAACCCCTCCCCGTACCCATACCCTAAGCCGTACCCTAACCCTCACCCTAACCCTAACCCTAACCCTAAGCTACCCTTGACTGCTTCTGCCTCCAATAGATTTCCTAAGCACTAGTGTTTTAAGGATCAGGTTAAAAAGAGAATCCTAATGTGATTTCGTGGTCATGGGTGTGTTCCTTATCTTCTCCTAGTGTCTAAACTCTTCTCCATGGCTGGACCCCCAAATAATATTCCTTTACGTGCTAAGGGGTATCTAGAGAGTGGGATAGGTTTAATAACTACCCTCACCCTAACGCGTACCCTAACCCTAACCCCTATCCTAAGCCTAATGCGTACCCTAAACCTAACCCGTACCCTAAACCGAGCCCTAACCCTAACACTAACCCTAACCCATACCCTACGCCCTACCCGAACCCCTCCCTCAACCCGTAACCTAAGCCGTACCCTAACCCTCACCCTAACCCTAACCCTAAACCTAAGCTACCCTTGACGCCTTCTGCCTCCAATAGATTTCCTAAGCACTAATATTTTAAGGAACAGGTTAAAAAGAGAATCCTAATGTGATTTCTTGATAATGGGTGTGTTCCTTATCTTCTCCTAGTGTCTAAACTCTTCTCTATGGCTGGACCCCCAAATAATATTCCTTTACGTGCTAAGGGATATCTAGAGAGTGGGATAGGTTTAATAACTACCCTCACCCTAACCCTTACCCTAACCCTAACGCGTACCCTAATCCTAACCCGTACGTTGAACCGAGCCCTAACCCTAACCCTAACCCATACCATACGCCGTACCCGAACCCCTCCACGAACTCGTACCCTAAGCCGTACCCTAACCCTAACCCTAATCCTAAGCTACCCTTCACTGCTTCTGCCTCCAATAGATGTCCTAAGCACTAGTGTTTTAAGGAACAGGTTAAAAAGAGAATCCTAATGTGATTTTTTGATGATGGGTGTGTTCCTTATCTTCTCCTAGTGTCTAAACTCTTCTCCAAGGCTGGACCCCCAAATAATATTCCGTTACGTTCTAAGCTGTATCTAGAGAGTGGGATAGGTTTAATAACTACCCTAACCCTAATGCTTACCCTAACCCTCTCCAATACCCTAACCCTAACCCGTACCCTAACCCTAACACCTACCTTAATCCTAACCGATACTCTAAACCGAGCCCTTACCCTAAAAGTAACCATAACCCTAATCCATACCCTATGCCATAACCGATTCCATACCCGAACCCGTAACCTAAGCTGTACCCTCACCCTCACCCTAACCCTAAACCTTACCCTAAGCTACCCTTGACTGCTTCTGCCTCCAATAGATTTCCTAAGCACTAGTGTTTTAAGGAACAGGTTAAAAAGGGAATCCTAATGTGATTTCTTTAGAATTGGTGTGTTCCTTATCTTCTCCTAGTGTCTAAACTCTTCTCCATGGCGGGACCCCCAAATAATATTCCTTTACGTGCTAAGGGGTATCTAGAGAGTGGGATAGGTTTGATAACGACCCTAACCCTAACGCGTACACTAACCCTAACCCCTACCCTAACCCTAACGCGTACCCTAATCCTAGCCCGTACCCTAAACCGAGCCCTAAGTCTAAGACTAACCCTAACCCTAACCCATACCCTACGCCCTACCCGAACCCCTCCCCGAACCCGTACCCTAAGCCGTACCCTAACCCTCACCCTAACCCCAAACCTAAGCTACCCTTGAATGCTTCTGCCTCCAATAGATTTCCTAAGCACTAGTGTTTTAAGGAACACGTTAAAAAGAGAACCTTAATGTGATTTCTTGATGGGTCCCTAATCTGCAGGTTCAAGGGCATCTTCCTACGTCAAAAACGTGCATGGGAAACCCAGAAGATGGTACACCGTGTGATCGGGAAAGGTTTCTAAAACGCACCTCATTTCTCATCTCCTTTTGCTCGGGTTCTCCATTCCAGCCCGTTTACTAGCCATCTCCCTCCTTGGAGAATCAGCACCTTTAACCTCCTGTTCCGTACAGGTTGCAATTTGTCCTGAGGATGAACGGGAAGAGGGGGAACCAATGAGAGACTAGCTCTAGGTGTTGGGACAGGCACAGGTCACTCTATTTTCCCATCAGGAAGAAGAATTAAGCACAAGCTCAGCCTGCCCCCCAGAACCAGAAGAGGGCCTGAAGCAATCCTGCGCTTTTGCGGCCAGCTCCCCAAAAAGCGAGCTGAAAAATGGAGCTCAGGGGTACTGCAATTCACAAACCTGCAGAGTTTTAAATGATACCTCTCATCCACAAATATATTAAGGGAAGGCAACGAAGAGGCTTTGAAAGCAAGGCAGAATTGCAGGAAACAGATTTCAGGAGGTAGATTCGAATCGCTTTGAAAGCACAGGAAAAGCGGCAAAACGTGGACAATGATGCCCTTGGCCTAAAAGGGCGTATGCGTTTTTTCCTGAATATATTCAGGAAAAAACGCATACGCCCTTTTTGGCCAACCAAGCAACCTGGAAAGGCCAATCAGCGCTCCAAAGAAGTCTGGCTTCCCAGCGGGCAAAAGGGCCATGCGGAAAAAAGTGTCCAAACCAGAACTGCACGACCGGCCATGGAGAAATGGGAGCCTTGCTTCGCTGATGGGCGGGATGTAAATTGCCAACAGCCACTCGGGAGAAGTGTACGGTGTGTCCTGAAACATCTAAAAAACACAGCTTGGAGAGCATAGGGCACTTCCACTCATGGGCGTATAAATTGGGAAAACTAAAAATCAGCAAGACACAGGCACCCCAAAGTTTAGGGCTGCTCTGTTGACAAGAACCCCCGCTTCATTACACCTTAAATATCCTAGGAAAGAGAAAAATGGATAAAGAAGTTGTGGTCCTCATGTACAATGGAATATCACTCAGCCATGAAATCAACGTCATAAGGCTAGTAGCAGCACGATGAGTGGATTTAGGTACGACGATTCTAAGTGAAATAAGTCACACAGAAAAAGACACTTATCCTAAGATATCACTTAGAGAGGGAATGTAAAAACCGCTACACTTGAACTGAATTACAAAACAGAACAGAGTCACACGTTTAGAAAACACACTATGGCTGCTGAACGGGAAAGATGAGGTGGGCTGATGCATAAAACAAGGGTTTCAAATTAGCTCCGATACCGTTCCATAAACCCAATATGTAAGAGACAAGACCTATTCCTTTTTCAGTGAACTGGACTCAACACCCCCTATTCACCGCACAAGAATATATCTGACTAGTAAGAATCCTCAAACCTATGTATTGATATCTCTCTGTAAGTGAGTCAAGGGGGTGTAAAGTGGCATAAACACAGCCGTGAAAAGCAGCTAAACCCCATTATAAAAATAAATTACTTTTCAAAACCCGTGAAACAAAGACAGTGAAAGAGAGAGAAATTCTTCCAAAATTCGTTCAGGGGCTGTGATGCAACCTGGATTGACCATATCTAGACCCACAGCTGATTGAGACATAAGGGTGGACACTCTTGGGGCTGAGAGGTTCGGTGAGGTTGGGTGAGCCAACGCAGACCCTTTCAAGTAATACTGCATGGTACCCATCCCATGGGTCCCAAATCTCCAGGTTCAAGGGCATCTTCCTACATGGAAATCAGGCATGAGAAACCCAGAAGATGGTACACTGTGTGATCGGGAAAGGTTTCTAAAACGCACCTCATTTCTCATCTCCTTGTGCTCGGGTTCGCCATTCCAGACCCTTTACTAGCCATCTCCCTCCTTGGAGAATCAGCACCTTTAACCTCCTGTTCCGTACAGGTTGCAATTTATCCTGAGGATGAACGGGAAGAGGGGGAACCAAAGAGAGACTAGCTCTAGTTGTTGGGACAGGCACAGGTCACTCTATTTTCCCATCAGGAAGAAGAATTAAGCACAAGCTCAGCCTGCCCCCCAGAACCAGAAGAGGGCCTGAAGCAATCCTGCGCTTTTGCGGCCAGCTCCCAAAAAAGCGAGTTGAAAAATGGAGCTCAGGGGCACTGCAATTCACAAACCTGCAGAGTTTTAAATGATACCTCTCGTCCACAAATATACTAAGGGAAGGCAACGAAGAGGCTTTGAAAGCAAGGCAGAATTGCAGGAAACAGATTTCAGGAGGTAGATTCGAATCGCCTTGAAAGCACATGAAAAGCGGCAAAACGTGGACAATGATGCCCTTGGCCAAAAAGGGCGTATGCGTTTTTTCCTGAATATATTCAGGAAAAAACGCATACGCCCTTTTTGGCCAACCAAGCCACCTGGAAAGGAAAATCAACGCTACAAAGAAGTCTCGCTTCCCAGCGGGAAAAAGGGCCATGCGGAATAAAGTGTCCAAACCAGAAATGCAGGACCGGCCATGGAGAAATGGGAGCCTTGCTACGCTGATGGGCGGGATGTAAATTGACAACAGCCACTCTGGAGAAGTGTACAGTGTGTCCTGAAACATCTAAAAAACACAGCTTGGAGAGCATAGGGCACTTACACTTATGGGCCTATAAATTGGGAAAACTAAAAATCAGCAAGACACAGGCACCCCAAAGTTTAGGGCTGCTCTGTTGACAAGAACCCCCACTTCATTACACCTTCAATATCCTAGGAAAGAGAAAAATGGATAAAGAAGTTGAGGTCCTCATGTACAATGGATTATCACTCAGCCATGAATTCAACGTCATAAGGCTAGTAGCAGCACGATGAGTGGACTTAGGTACGACGATTCTAAGTGAAATAAGTCACACAGAAAAAGACACTTATCATAAGATAGCACTTATAGAGGGAATGTAGAAACCTCTACAGTTGAAGTGAATTACAAAACAGAACAGAGTCACACGTTTAGAAAACACACTATGGCTGCTTAACGGGAAAGGTGAGGTGGGGTGATGCATAAAACAAGGGTTTCAAATTAGCTCCGATACCGTTCCATAAAACCAATATGTAATAGAAAAGACCTACTCCTTGCTCAGTGAACTGGACTCAACACCCCCTATTCACCGCACAAGAATATATCTGACTAGTAAGAATCTTCAAACCTATGTATTGATATCTCTCTGTAAGTGAGTCAAGGGGCTGTAACACGGCATAAACACAGCCGTGAAAAGCAGCTAAACCCCATTATAAAAATAAATGTCTTTTCAAAACCCGTGAAACAAAGACAGTGAAAGAGAGAGAAATTCTTCCAAAATTCGTTCAGGGGCTCTGATGCAACCTGGAATGACCATATCTAGACCCACAGCTGATTGAGACATAAGGGTGGACACTCTTGGGACTGAGAGGTTTGGTGAGGTTGGGTGAGCCAACGCAGACCCTTTAAAGTAATACTGCATGGTACCCATCCCATGGGTCCCAAATCCCCAGGATCAAGGGCATCTTCCTACGTCGAAAACGTGCATGAGAAACCCAGAAGATGGTACACCGTGTGATCGGGAAAGGTTTCTAAAACGCACCTCATTTCTCATCTCCTTGTGCTCGGGTTCGCTATTCCAGCCCCTTTACTAGCCATCTCCCTCCTTGGAGAATCAGCACCTTTAACCTCCTGTTCCGTATAGGTTGCAATTTGTCCTGAGGATGAACGGGAAGAGGGGGAACCAATGAGAGACTAGCTCTAGTGGTTGGGACTGGCACAGGTCACTCTATTTTCCCATCAGGAAGAAGAATTAACCACAGCCTCAGCCTGCCCCCCAGAACCAGAAGAGGGCCTGAAGGAATCATGCGCTTTTGCGGCCAGCTCCCAAAAAGCGACTTGAAAAATGGAACTCAGGGGCACTGCAATTCACAAACCTGCAGAGTTTTAAATGATAACTCTCGTCCACAAATATATTGAGGGAAGGCAACGAAGAGGATTTGAAAGCAAGGCAGAATTGCAGGAAACAGTTTTCAGGAGGTAGATTCGAATCGCTTTGAAAGCACATGAAGAGCGGCAAAACGTGGACAATGATGCCCTTGGCCAAAAAGGGCGTATGCGTTTTTTCCTGAATATATTCAGGAAAAAACGCATACGCCCTTTTTGGCCATCCAAGCAACCTGGAAAGGGAAAACAGTGCTACAAAGTTGTCTCGCTTCCCAGCGGGCAAAAGGGCCATGCGGAAAAAAGTGTCAAATCCAAAAATTCAGGACCGGCCATGGAGAAATGGGAGCCTTGCTACGCTGATGGGCGGGATATAAATTGCCAACAGCCACTCTGGAGAAGTGTACGGTGTGTCCTGAAACATCTAAAAAACACAGCTTGGAGAGCATAGGGCACTTCCACTCATGGGCGTATAAATTGGGAAAACTAAAAATCAGCAAGACACAGGCACCCCAAAGTTTAGGGCTGCTCTGTTGACAAGAACCCCCACTTCATTACACCTTAAATATCCTAGGAAAGGGAAAAATGGATAAAGAAGTTGGGTCCTCATATACAATGGAATATCACTCAGCCATGAAATCAATGTCATAAGAGTCGTAGCAGCATGATGAGTGGATTTAGGTACGAAGATTCTAAGTGAAATAAGTCACACAGAAAAAGACACTTATCATAAGATATCACTTAGAGAGGGAATGTAAAAACCGCTACACTTGAACTGAATTACAAAACAGAACAGAGTCACACATTTAGAAAACACACTATGGCTGCTGAAGGGGAAAGGTGTGGTGGGGTGATGCATAAAACAAGGGTTTCAAATTAGCTCAGATACCGTTCCATAAACCCAATATGTAATAGACAAGACCTACTCCTTGCTCAGTGAACTGGACTCAACACCCCCTATTCACCGCACAAGACTATATCTGACTAGTAAGAATCTTAAAACCTATGTATTGATATCTCTCTGTAAGTGAGTCAAGGGGGTGTAAAGCGGCATAAACACAGCAGTGAAAAGCAGCTAAACCCCATTATAAAAATAAACTACTTTTAATTACCCATGAAACAAAGACTTTCAAAGAGAGAGAAATTCTCACACAATTCATTCAGGGGCTGTGATGCAACCTAGATTGACCATATCTAGTTCCACAGCTGGATGAGACATAAGGGTGGACACTTTTGGGGCTGAAGGCTCCTTCCCTAGTTACCAGATTGGGTAACGTGGAAAGGCTCCCGCCCTCCGGCCGTTACCTACCAAAGCAGCTTTCAAACCTGTGCTAATGGTCACTTCATATGAACAAGTACTTCAGGGCTGTAAATGAAACCTGCCTTCAAAATGTCTTGAGGGAGGTAATGGCCAAAAATTTTCAAAATGTGACACTTACTTTAAGAAAACACTTTGAAGAACTAAGCTGTAATCACAGTTTGATAAATAGAAAGGGCATGCTTTAAAGCTCAATTTCGACAGATTTTGGGACACATGCAAATTCAACCACAGAGAGGTATCAGCTCGCACCTGTTAGAATAACCATCAGCAAGAAAACTACAAACAATAAATATTGAAGGTGTTTTGGAGAAATGCATACCCTCAATTTTAAGTGGGACGTAACCTGGAAAGAGCCACTAATGAGAACTGAATGGTGGTGCCTTTAAAACGTACACACTGAGCTACCATATGATACAGCAAGCCCACTCCTTGGCCTATAACATAAGAAGATAGAACTGGAAAGACACAGGCAAGAAAATATGCATTGCAGCAGTATTACAATAGCCAAGACATGGAGGCAACCAGAAAGTCCATCAAGAGGTGCGTGGCCAAAGAAGAACTGGTACACGTACAGATGGAATATTAGCCAGGGAAAAAAATGAAACAATGCCATTTGCAGCACCATGTATGATTCTTGAGGTAATCAGGCAAATTGTACGAAGTCAGAAAGCCAAAGACACATATCCTATAATATCACTTATAGGTCTTAGCTAAAAATTCATACCAATGAAGATATTTCCACAGAGAAATGCAATCACAGATTCATTAAACAAACTTATGGTTCAGCAAATGGATAGGTGTGAGGATTGGATACATTCGGATATTGGGGTTAAGATAGATATAGAAACACATGTGAAATATGTAATCACCAAAGACCTATGTAATACCAAGACAAGACTGCTCAACATTGTGTCATAACCTACATGGGAAAATGATGCAAAGAAGAATAGATATATGTATATGTTTAAAAGAACCACATCTTGCACACCTAGAAGAAACAAAACATTTTAATCAAATTTGCTCTGACAAAAAATAAAAATTAAATTAAAAAAAGAACAAGAAGTAATGAGACATAAACTTAAGGGGCTTTTTGCTGGCACATTGCATTCTAATTTACAACCAGAACATGACTTCCATTAAGGCTCTGTCATCACTAATAAAGCAGCTTTATAAGCAATGTTGAAGGTAGCTTAAAAGAAGTCTCACTAATTATTGATAGTAACAAGGAAACAAAGAAAAGTAAAAATCTCACTGCAAAAAGTATACATAGGGTAAGGATAGTAGATCAAACACTTATTAAACTTCTGTAAAGAATAAAAGACAACAGTAGTATGTTTTTTTTAAAAAGAGAGGGCCCAAATAAATCTGAAATGAAAGAGATGATGTTACAACAGACAGACACCACAGAAATACAAAGCATCCTAAGATACACACAGGGTAACTCAGGGCTCAGACTGGACAGAGCCCACTTTCCAGTCCCTTGTACATGACTTACAGGAGCCTCAGGAACTGAGGAGGGGGTCCCTGAGGAGAGGCTCAAGATAGAATATGGTAGGCATTAACATGACTGCATTCATCTTAAACATGCCTGAACTACATTCACACGAGATGATTTTGTCCTGTATGTACATCGGCACCTCTAGTCGGAACTGCAGATCTTTGGCTTCAACACCTCTACTGACAACATTAGCTTCACCTGCTGTGGACCGTCTCCTATAGGATTTCTAGAACCACAAAACATCGAAGCTTCACAGGACCCAGAGTCTGTGTGACTCCACGCAGAGTCTCAGAGTCTCAACTCCACTCAGATACTCCACTCTTGGAGGGCACACACAAAGTAGTGTGCACATCAGGACCCAGGGGAAGAAGCAGTGACCCTGTAGGAGAATGACCAGAACTACCTGCTACTTTTAGAGGGTCTCCTGCAGAGGCAGGTGGTGGCTGTGGCTGTGGCTCACCGTGAGGACAACGACACTGGCAGCAGAAGTTCTGGGAAATACTCCTTGGTGTGAGCCCTCCCAGAGTCCGCCATTAGCCCCACCAAGAGCAAGGTAGGCTCCAGTGCTGGGTCACCTCAGGCCAAACAACCAACAGGGAGGGAACCCAGCCCCATGCATCAGCAGACAAGCGGATTAAACTTTTTATTAAAGTTTTATTTAATCCACAGACAAGCGGATTAAATCTCTGCCCACCAAAGCAACACCCAGCTCTACCCACCACCAGTCCCTCCCATCAGGAAGCTTGCACAAGCCTCTAAGATAGACTCATCCACCAGAGAGCAGACAGCAGAAGCAAGAAGAACTACAATTCTGCAGCCTGTGGAAGGAAAACCACATTCACAGAAAGATAGACAAAATGAAAAGGCGAGGACTTTATACCAGATCAAGGAACAAGATAAAACCCCAGGAAAAAAAAAAAACGAAATGACGTGGAGATAGGGAACCTTCCAGAAAAAGAATTCAGAATAATGATAGTGAAGTTGAGCCAAGACCTTGGAAAAAGAAAGGAGGCAAAGATCGAGAAGACACAAGAAATGCTTAACAAAGACCTAGAAGAATTAAGGAACAAACACCTAGAAGAATTAAAGAACAAACAAACAGAGGTGAACAATGTAATAACTGAAATGAAAAATATACTAGAAGGAATCAGTAGCAGAATAACTGTGGCAGAAGAACGGATAAGTGACCTGGAAGACAGAAAGGTGGAAATCACTGCCATGGAACAGAATAAAGAAAAAGAATGAAAATAAATGAAGACACCCCAAGAGTCCTCTGGGACAACATTAAACACAACAACATTCGCATGATAGGGATCCCAGAAGGAGAAGAGAGAGAAAGGACCCGAGAATATATTTGAAGAGATTATGGTCAAAAACTTCCCTAGCATGGGAAAAGAAATAGCCACCCAAGTCCAGAAGCACAGAGAGTCCCAGGGAGGATAAACCAAAGGAGAAAAATGACAAGACACATAGTAATCAAATTGACAAAAATTAACGACAAAGAAAAATTATTGAAAGCAGCAAGGGAAAAATGACAAATAACATACAAGGGAACTCCCATAAGGATAACAGCTGATTTCTCAGCAGATTATCTACAAGCCAGAAGGGAGTAGCATGATCAATTTAAAGTGATGAAAGGGAAGAACCTACAACCAAGATTACTCCACCCTGCAAAGATCTCATTCATATTTGATGGAGAAATCAAAAGCCCTACAGACAAGCAAAAGCTAAGAGAATTCAGCACCATGAAAAAAGCTTTACACCAAATGCTAAAGGAACTTCTCTAAGTGGGAAACACAAGAGAAGAAAAGGACCCACCAAGACAACCCCATAACAATTAAGAAAATAGTAATAGGAACATACATATCGATAATTACCTTAAACGTGAATGCACTAAATGTTCCAACCAAAAGACACAGGCTCGCTGAATGGATACAAAAACAAGACCCATATATATGCTGTCTACAAGAGACCCATTTCAGACCTAGGGACACATACAGACTGAAAGTGAGGCGATGGAAAAATATACTCTATGCAAATGAAAATCAAAAGAAAGCTGGAGTAGCAATACTCATATCAGATAAAATAGACTTTAAAATAAAGAATGTTACAAGAGACAAGGAAGGACACTACATAATGGTCAAGGGATCAATCCAAGAAGAAGATATAACAATTATAAATATATATGTACCCAACATAGGAGCACCTCAATGTATAAGGCAACTGCTAACAGCTATAAAAGAGGAAATCAACAGTAACACAATAATAGTGGGGGACTTTAACAGCTCACTTATACCAGTGGAGATCAGCCAGACAGAAAATTAATAAGGAAACACAAGCTTTAAATGACACAATAGACCAGATAGAGTTAATTGATATTTATAGGTCATTCCATCCAAAAACAGCAGATTACACGTTCTTCTTAACTGCACACGGAACATTCTCCAGGATAGATCACATCTTGGATCACAAAGCCTCAGTAAATTTAAGAAAACTGAAATCATGTCAAGCAGCTGTTCCGACCACAATGCTATGAGATTAGAAATCAATTACACGGAAAAAAACCGTAAAAAACACAAACACATGAAGGCTAAACAATGCGTTACTAAATAACCAAGAGATCACTGAAGAAATCAAAGAGGAAATCAAAAACTACCTAGAGACAAATGACAACAAAAACACGATGATCCAAAACCTATGGGATGCGGCAAAAGCAGTTCTAAGAGGGAAGTTTATAGCAATACAAGCCTACCTCAAGAAACAAGAAAAATCTCAAATAAACAATCTAACCTTACACCTAGAGGAATTAGAGAAAGAAGAACAAAACCCAAAGTTAGTAGAAGGAAAGAAATCTTAAAGATCAGAGCAGAAATAAATGAAATAGAAACAAAGAAAACAAAAGCAAAGATCAATAAACCTAAAAGCTGGTTCTTTGAGAAGATAAGCAATAATGATCAACCTTTAGCCAGACTCAAGAAAAAGAGGGAGAGGACTCAAATCAACAAAATTAGAAGTGAAAAAGGAGAAGTTACAACAGACACCACAGGAATACAAAGCATCCTAAGAGACTACTACACGCAACTCTATGCCAATAAAATGGACAACCTGGAAGAAATGGACAAATTCTTAGAAAGGGATAACCTTCCAAGACTGAACCAGGAAGAAATAGAAAATATGAACAAACCTATCACAAGCAATGAATTTGAAACTGTGATTAAAAATCTTCCAACAAACAAAAGTCCAGAACCAGATGGCATCACAGGTGAATTCTATCAAACATTAGGGAAGAGCTAACACCCAACCTTCTCAAATTCTTCAAAACAATTGCAGGGGAAGGAACACTCCCAAACTCATTCTATCAGACCACCATCACCCTGATACCAAAATCAGACAGAGATACTACAAGGAAAGAAAATTATAGACCAATATCACTGATGAATATAGATGTAAAAATCCTCAACCAAATACTAGCAAACAGAATCAAACAACACATTAAAAGGATCATACACCATGATCAAGTGGGGTGTATCCCAGGGATGCAAGGATTCTTCAATATACACAAATCAATGTGATACACCATATTAACAAATTGTAGAATAAAACCATATGATCATCTCAATAGATGAAGGAAAAGATTTTGTGAAAATTCAACACCCATTTACGATAAAAACTCTGCAGAGTGTGGGCATAGAGGGAAACTACCTCAACATAATAAAGGCCATATATGACAAACCCGCAGCAAACACCATTCTCAATGGTGAAAAACTGCAAGCGTTTCCTCTAAGATCAGGAACAAGACGAGGATGTCCACTCTCACCACTGCTATTCAACATAGTTTTGGAAGTCCTAGCCATGGCAATCAGAGAAGAAAAAGAAATAAAAGGAATACAAAAAGGAAAAGAAGGAGTAAAATTGTCACTGTTTGCAGATGACATGATATCATAGATAGAGAATCCTAAAGATGCCACCAGAAAACCACTGGAGCTAATCAATGAATCTGGTAAAGTTGCAGGATACAAAATTAATGCACAGAAATTGCTTGCATTCCTATACACTAACAATGAAAGATCAGAAAGAGAAATTAAGGAAACAATCCCATTACCACTGCAACAAAAAGAATAAAATACCTAGGAATTAACCTACCTAAGGAAGTAAAAGACCTGTACTCAGAAAACTATAAGACGCTGATGAAAGAAATCAAAGATGATATAAACAGATGGAGACATATACCATGTTCTTGGATTAGAAGAATCAATATTGTGAAAATGACTATACTACCCAAAGCAATCTACAGATTTAATGCAATCCTGATCAAAATACTTTTGGCATTTTCTACAGAACAAGAAAAAAAAATCTTAAAATTTGTAGGGAGACACAAAAGACCCTGGATAGCCAAAGCAGTCTTGAGGGGGAAAAAAAAGAGCTGGAGGAATCAGACTTCCAGACTTCAGACTATATTACAAAGCTACAGTAATCAGATAATATGGTACTGACACAAAAACAGAAATATAGGTCAATAGAACAGGATAGAAAGCACAGAGATAAACCCACATACCTATGGTTAACTAATCTATGACAAAGGAGGCAAGGGTGTACAACGGAGAAAAGACAGTGTCTTCAGTAAGTGGTGCTGGGAAAACTGGACAGCTACATGTAAAAGAATGAAATTAGAACACTCCCTAACACCATACACAAAAATAAACTCAAAATGGATTAGAGACCTAAATATAAGACCAGCCACTATAAAACTCTTAGAGGAAAACATAAGCAGAACAGTCTATGACATAAATCACAGCAAGATCCTTTTTGACCCACCTCCTAGAGAAATGGAAATAAAAACAAAAATTAAAAAATGGGACCTAATGAAACATAAATTCTTTTGCACAGCAAAGGAAAACATAAGCAAGATGAAAAGACAACCATCAGAATGGGAGAAAATATTTTCAAATGAAGCAAATGGCAAATGATTAATCTCCAAAAAGCAGCTCATGTAGCTCAATATCACAAAACCAAACAACCCAATCCAAAAATGGGCAGAAGACCTAAATAGACATTTCTCCAAAGAAGATATACAGGTTGCCAACAAACACATGAAAGGATGCTGAACATCACTAATCATTAGAGAAATGCAAATCAAAACTACAGCGAGGTATCACCTCACACCAGTCAGAATGGCCATCATCAAAAAATCTACCAACAATAAATGCTGGAGAGGCATTAATTGGAGAAAAGGGAACCCTCTTGCACTGTTGGTGGGAATGTAAATTGATATAGCCACTAGGGAGAACGGTATGAAGGTTCCTTAAATACTAAAAATAGAACTACCATACAACCCAGCAAACCCACTCCTGGACCTTTACCCTGAGAAAACCATAATTCAAAAAGAGTCATGTACCACAATGTTCACTGTAGCTCTATTTACAATAGCCAGGACATGGAAGCAACCTAAGTGTCCATCAACAGATAAATGGATAAAGAAGATGTGGCACATATATACAATGGAACATGATTCAGCCATAAAAAGAAACGAAATTGAGTTATTTTTAGTGAGGTGGATGGATCTAGAGTCTGTCCTACAGAGTGAAGTAAGTCAGAAAGGGAAAAACAAACACTGTATGCTAACACATATATATGGAATCTAAAAAAAAAAAGTTTATGTAGAACCTAGGGGCAGGAAAGGATTAAGGACACAGACGTAGAGAAAGGACTTGAGGACATGGGGAGGGGGAAGGGTAAGCTGGGACAAAGTGAGAGAGTGGTATGGACATATATACACTACCAAATGTAAAATTGATAGCTACTGGGAAGCAGCCACATAGCACAGGGAGATCAGGTCTGTGCTTTGTGACCACCTAAAAGGGTGGGATAAGGGAGTGAGAGGGAGGTGCAAGAGGGAGGGGATATGGTGTTATACGTATACGCATAGCTGATTCACTTTTTTATACAGCAGAAACTAACACACAATTGTAAAGCAATTATACTCCAATAAAGATGTAAAAGAAAAAAAAAAAAAAGAAAGCCCAGATATAAACCTACACACCTATGACCCACTAATCTATGACAAAGGAGGCAAGGATATACAATGGAGAAAAGACAGTCTCTTCAATAAGTGGTGCTGGGAAAAATGGACAGCTACATGTAAAAGAATGAAATTAGAACACTCCCTAACACCATACACAAAAAATAAACTCAAAATGCATTAGAGACCAAAATGTAAGACCGGACACTAGAAAACTCTTAGAGGAAAACATAGGAAGAATACTCTTTGACATAAATCACAGCAAGGTCTTTTTTGATCCACCTCCTAGAGTAATGGAATAAAAAACAATAATAAACAAATGGGAGCAAATGAAACCTAAAAGCTTTTGCAAAGCAAAGGAAACTACAAACAAGACGAAAAGACAACCCTCAGAATGGGAGAAAATATTTGCAAACGAATCAATGGACAAAGGATTAATCTCCAATGTATATAAACAGCTCATACAGCTCAACAGTAAAAAAACAAACAACCCAATCCAAAAATGGGCAGATGACGTAAATAGACATTTGTCCCAAGAAGACATACAGATGACCAAGAAGCACATGAAAAGCTGCTCAACATCACTAATTATTAGAGAAATATAAACCAAAACTACAATGAGTTATCACCTCACACGAGTTAGAATGGGCATCATCAGAAAATCTACAAACAACAAATGCTGGAGAGGGTGTGGAGAAAAGGGAACCCTCTTACACTATTTGTGGGAATGTAAGTTGATACAGTCACTATGGAGAACAGTATGGAGGTTCCTTAAAAAACTAAATATAGAATTACCATATGACCCAGCAATCCCACTACTGGCCATATACCCAGAGAAAACCATAATTCAAAAAGACATATTCAAAAAAAAAATAAAAAAGACATATTCACCACAATGTTCACTGCAGCACTATTTACAATAGCCAGGTCATGGAAGCAACCTAAGTGCCCATAGACAGACGAACGGAAAAGATGTGCTACATATATAAAATGCAATATTTCTCAGCCATAAAAAGGAATGAAATTGGGTCATTTGTAGAGACGTGGATAGATCTAGAGACTGTCATACAGAGTGAAGTTAGTCAGAAAGAGAAAAACAAATATCGTATATTAACGCATACATGTGGAACCTAGAAAAAATGGTACAGATGAACCGGTTTGCAAGGCAGAAATAGAGACACAGATGTATAGAACAAATGTATGGACACCAAGGGGGGAAAGTGGCAGGGTGGTGGTGGTGGGATGAATTGCGAGCCTGGGATTGACATATATACACTTATATGTATAAAATAGATAACCAATAAGAACCTGCTGTATAAAAAAATGAATAAAATAAATTCAAAAATTAAAATATAATTAATACTTAAAAAAATAAAACAGAAAAAAAGTTCTGTCCTTCCCATAGACGTATTTGTATGAATGAATTATTTCCATGCTTATATCCATAAATACAAAAAGAGGAATAAAACTTACCTTGAACCAAAAAAGAAAAAAACAAAAACAGAACCCACTGGTCATACAGAGGAAAACCCTATCAGGGCACTTGCTCCATTGGTAAACAATTCTGAAGTTGGTCACAGGTGGGGAATCATTTCCCATGCAGCCAGCAGCCCCAACACAAGGAGCGTCCTCATTGCAAAGCTGGGGGACCGTGAGGAGGCGTCTCTGAGTAAATGTGAGCTGAGCCCCAGGCCAGTTGCTGCTGAACTTTTCCCACCCTTCCCAGGTAAAACACCTGAATGTGTGCAAAGACTTTAAAAGCTAGAGGAAGGGGCTTGGACACGCAGGCCGACTTGGTGCCTGCAGGCCAGCCAGGATGGTCCTGGCCCCGGGCACTCGTCTGGAAGCTTTCCATTTCCCTGCCTGAGGTACCCCTCCTGTCCCGGTCCCCACTGCTTTTTTCCTTCCTCACCTCTGCCCGGGGAGAAATTCCAGCAGCAAGTATGGGTGACACATCCTCTTCTTTAGCAGGTGGCAGCAGGGCAACTCCTTCAGGAAGTCCAGCAGAGCCCCAGTCACACCGGGCCACTCATAGAGCCACGGGCCCTACTCCCTCCCACCATCCCAACCCCGAGACTGCGGACGGGGCAGAGAATATGGCGTCAGGCACAGCTGCAGAGGCTTTTGCTGCCTGGAGGGGTGTTTATATTGACCTCAACCCAGGCACACCTGGGAAGGGCTGGCTGGCCGGGTCAGGCTGCCCAGGTCAGCCAATCCTCGCCCCTCAGGGGCTCAGAGTTGCAGAAAATGTGCCTTGCTGCACCGGCCAGATCCAAGGAACAGGTGTAGGGTCCCGAGAGTCAGGATAGATAAGGGGCGGCAGCCCTGGCTTGTTTTCTAATCATTTTATCTGGTTCATGAGTGGGAGACAACTTCAAGAAGACCCTCTGCTAATGAGAGGAACCCAGGAGTCAGGGAGAGGAGGGGTGGTGGGTGGAGACAGAGGCCTGGTGCCCCAGCTGCAGTGGAAGCCCCTGGAAGACCAGGCAGAGGGAGGCCACACAGAGTGAAGCCTAGGGTCACAGACCTGTTGGAGCTGCTGTTTGTTAGTTCAAGCTCTGCTCTGAGGTGCTCTGTGTCAGCTCTGAGCTACAGTTGTGCTGGGGGTGCTCTGCAATGAGGGCTATGTGCACGGTTCCTGTGTGCCCAGCCCTGCCAGGGTACCTGTCCAGGGGAGCTCCATATCCAGGGAGGGGCCTGCCCACGAGAGCCCTGTGGGCTGCTGCATACCTGCCCAGGTGAGCTCCATATCCTGGGAGGGGCATGACCATGAGGGCCCCATGGGTTGCTGGGTACATGCCCAGGTGAACTCCATATCCTGGGAGTGGCCTAACACCGAGAGTCCCATGGGCTGCTGGGTACCTGCCCAGGTGAGCTCCATATCCTGGGAGGGGCCTGACCACAAGAGCCCCGTGGGCTGCTGGGTACCTGGTAGAGGACGACAGGACAGTCAGTGAAGCCACAGAGGATATACATCTAGTAGTTCCAAATTCCTACACCCTGCTGGTCATTCTACCATCCACCAGGACATGGTATTCTGTATTAGACTTCAATGATGCCTTCTTCTGTATTCCATTAGTCCCAGAGTCACAAGAAATTTTGGCTGTGAGTGGCAGGACTCAACATACAACAAAAACAATGCTGCTGGGCCGTCCTGCCCCAGGGGTTCAAAAATCCCCACACCATCTTTTGGGAAACGTTAGCTAAAGACCTAAAAGATCTACCTCTGGAGAAGGGAACCCTCCTTCAATATGCAGATGACATTCTGATCACCAGCCCGACTAAGGAGGCCTCTGAACTACCTAGCCAATAAAAGATAGAAGGTGTCCAAGAAAAAGGCTCAAATATCACAAACTAAGGTGACCTTCCTGGGTTTCATTCACACAGAAGGTCGGAGAAGCCCACCCCAGGAAAGGGAAGAAGCCATTTGCTGCCTCACCCTTCCTAAAACTAGAAGACAGCTTAGGGGTTCCTGGGGAGACCGGGGTTTGCTGCATCTGGATCCCTAACTACAGTCCAATAACTGGGCCTCTATATGAAACACTGAAAGGAAAAGATGATGATCCTTTTGAATAGAATCCAGAAGCGGCCTTTCAAGAAGGGAAAGTGCAGTCAATTCAGACCCTTGCCCTGGACCTCCTTAAGTTAGCTAAACCCTTTGACCTTTACATTCCTGGTCCAAGGCGAATCGCCCTTGGAGTATTAGTGCAAAAACTGGGACCACTTGAAATGGAACAATGCAAGAATGCCCTCCAGGCATTGGCCAGCCACCCCATCTGACCAGGATACTGGGGGTATCTAAAAACCTGGAAATCAGCAGCCCGCAAGTCCAGCTCCCTCGTAAGGGTAAAGGATGCCACTTGGTGATCCTAACCACCCACCATGCCCTGAAGTTGCAGGGATTGCTCCGTGGGCACAATGACCTCGAGTGAGGAGGCCGTCCAACACCAACCTCCAGAGAGACAACCGGGGGCAATGGGCCCCCATGACGACTCGTGTGACCGTCACTTGACCTGGAGTTTCTCTCAGAAAACAACAAGAGTGTGCCCCAAAAGAGCAGACTACTGCTTACAGGACTTACTGCACCCAGAGCGGAGCTAATAAACTTGGCAGGGGAACCGTAAATAACGCTGCCACCATAGAAAAGCCTACAGACACCGCGGTGATGGAGGCCAATGAGACCGGCTGTACTCCTGGCTACTTCAAAAGGCCGTTGACTGAGTGGCCGTCATGGTCCTGGATCACCACCAGCCCTGGACTGTCTGGGATTTGAGCAAGCAGGGCTCTGATACCTGGTGCTGTTTGTACGTTAATTCAGTGGCCTAACTGAAGAAAGCGCAGACTACTGGTCAGAGCATCTAGGCTGGCAGAAACCGTCAGCCTAAGGGGGTCGAACCAATGTGGAGCAGGGTAAAACCGCCCACCCCCCCGCAACGTCTCTGAACATCTCTTTCCTGGACCCTTAAAGGTCATTAGAATCTATGAAACTTCCAATGCTGGTGCTCAGGCAGACGAGCAGTGAGGGAGGAGGCCTGGGGACAATCCACCTCACCTGGAGGCTGCTGGAGAGAAGTCCTGCCCCTCCCCCCAGGTATGAGGACACCCAACTCAGCATGAAGCATTTACAGAAGAGGTGTCTGCACCCTCAGTGCCCCACGAATGAGGAATGGGACAAAAGGCAGAGGAGGGCTTTGTCACTGGCAAAGCCCATTAAAAATTCCTGGGAGATAAAAATAGAATCTGGGCAATAAAATAAAGTCTAACCATTTTGTCCTTTGTACTTTGTCTAATTTCACTTGCTCCTAGGTTTCCACATGCAGAGGTCCCACACCCGGCACTTCAGACCCGATTTCCTAGTGCAAAATGGCTGGGCCGACACCTCAGCTCGTGGGGCCCTGTGCAGACTCTGCGACATAGAGCCTGAGCTCCAGCCAACCCGGCCCTCGAGAGCTCTGCCCCCTCCCTCCGGCTGATGCTGACAGGATCCCTACACAGCAGCCCGGCCCACAACCCGCAGGGGAGCACACACTCTCACCTCTCCATTCTCTGATTAAAATATAAAGTTTTCCTTTGCTTCTGAACCAAAGTCAGTCTCGATCTGTTGGCTCCAATGACACTGGGCAGGGAGACCCTTGTTGGGGCCCACTCTGCAGGATCAGTAACAGAATTTGAGAACATTGTAACTTCAATGAACAGATGTGTGAGCCAAACTGTAATTAACATAGAGCAGTGTATAAGGCTCGTGTAAAATAAGATGTTTCTAACACTTCCATTTGATATTTCCATCACTTTATTATAAGCAAGTTCAGTGGAGGGGTTTGTCTTATTTGTCAGGTCAACAGTAGTGAAATGCAGTGATTTCTTTCCAAGGATGTACATCTAATAATCTTGGTTGAAGTTTCAACCTTGTTTTGAATGATTTTCCATTGAAAATGATACCTCTCTTTCAGCTCCTAGATTTCTGAGAAGTATAAAATCTTATATTTTTTTATTACCAAAGGGGAAAGGTGGGAGGAGGGATAAATTAACAGTTTCGGATTAACATATACACACTGCTATGTATAAAATATATCATCAACAAGGATCTACTGTATAGCACAGGGAACTATACTCAATATTTTTTAATGACCCCTAAGGGGAAATAATCTGAAAAACAATAGATATCTATATCGACATCATCTATCAACTACAGATAAAATGGAAACTAAAGGAGGCCGATGGTGAGCGTTTCTGAACCTGAAGACTTCAATCATCTAAAGTTCGGACTCTGCCTACAGCCCAAGTCCCTTAATGAACACACATGTACCAGTAGCTTAAAAATTCCCCAGATTGGAGCTTGGGGAGACACTGATTTGGAAAAATCCCTGGTGTTCGCCTTACATACACGGGACCTTTCCTACAGCTAAAACATGCCTGTGACACCCAGAAGATGGAACACGGTTGGATCAGGAAGATTTTGGAAAAGGAACCAAAACTCCTAATTTCCTGGTTGTTGGATTCACCCCTCCAGCCTTTTTCCTTAAAATCTCCCCACTTGAGGATGTCAGCACCTTCAACATCCAGTTGCACAGAATTTGGAATTTGTCCTAAGGAAAAAGGGGAAGGAGGAGAAACAAGGAGAGCCAAGCCCTAGATGCTCGGACAGGCACATGTCACTCTAATTTCCAATCAGGAAGAAGAATTAAGCAAAGGCTTAGCCTGCCACTGAGAACCAGAGCAGGGCCAGAAGCAAACCAGCGGCTCTGCGGGAAGCTCCCAAAAAGCGAGTTGAAAAATGGAGCTCAGGGGCACTGCAATTCACAAACCTGCAGAGTTTTAAATTATAATTATCGCCCAAAACTATATTGAGGGAAGGCAACGAAAAGGATTGGAAAGCAAGGCAGAATTGCAGGAAACAAATTTCAGGAGTTAGATTCGAATAGCCACTAAAGCACATGAAAAGCGGCCAAACGTCGACAAGGATGCACTTGGCCAAAAAGGGCGTATGCTTTTTTTCCTGAATAAATTCAAAAAAAAACGCATAGTCCCTGATTGGCAAACCAAGCAAGCCGGAAATGCAAATCAGCACTACAAAGAGGTCTCACTTCCCATCGGTCAAAAGGAACTTCGTAAAAAAGTGTAAAACCAAGAAATCCAGGAGAGGCCAAGGAGGAAAGGGAGCCTTGTTACACTGATGGGCGGGATGTAAATTGCCAATGGCGAGTCTGGAGAAGGGTATGGTGTTTCCTAAAACATCTAAAAAACAGAGCTAGAAAGAATAGGGCACTTCCACTCATGGGCGTATAAATTGGGAAAACTAAAAATCAAAAAGACACAGGCAACCCAAAGCTTAGTGCTGCTCTGGTTACAAGAAACTCCACTTCATTACACCTTAAATATCCTAGGAAAGAGAAAAATGGATAAAGAAGTTGTGGTCCTCATGTACAATGGAATATCACTCAGGCATGAAATCAACGTCATAAGGCTAGTAGCAGCACGATGAGTGGATTTAGGTACGACGATTCTAAGTGAAATAAGTCACACAGAAAACGACACTTATCATAAGATATCACTTATAGAGGGAAGCTAAAATCCATTACACTTGAACTGAATTACAAAACAGAACAGAGTCACACATTTAGAAAACACACTATGGCTGCTAAACGGGAAAGGTGAGGTGGGGTGATGCATAAAACAAGGGTTTCAAATTAGCTCAGATACCGTTCCATAAACCCAATATGTAATAGACAAGACCTACTCCTTGCTCAGTGAACTGGACTCAACACCCCCTATTCACCGCACAAGCATATATCTGACTAGTAAGAATCTTCAAACCTATGTATTGATATCTCTCTGTAAGTGAGTAAAGGGGGTGTAAGGCGGCATAAACACAGCCATGAAAAGCAGCTAAACCCCATTATAAAAATAAATTAATTTTCAAAACCCGTGAAACAAACACAGTGAAAGAGAGAGAAATTCTTACAAAATTCGTTCAGGGGCTGTGATGCAACCTGGATTGACCATATCTAGACCCACAGCTGATTGAGACATAAGGGTGGACACTCTTGGGGCTGAGAGGTTTGCTGACGTTGGGTGAGCCAACACAGACCCTTTAAAGTAATACTGCATAGTACCCATCCCATGGGTCCCAAATCTCCAAGTTCAAGGGCATTTTCCTACATCGAAAACATGCATGAGAAACCCAGAAGATGGTAAACCGTGTGATCGGGAAAGGTTTCTAAAACGCACCTCATTTCTCATCTCCTTTTGCTCAGGTTCGCCATTCCAGCCGCATTACTAGCCATCTCTCTCCTTGGAGAATCAGCACCTTTAACCTCCTGTTCCGTACAGGTTGCAATTTGTCCTGAGGATGAACGGGAAGAGGGGGAACCAATGAGAGACTAGCTCTAGGTGTTGGGACAGGCACAGGTCACTCTATTTTGCCATCAGGAAGAAGAATTAACCACAAGCTCAGCCTGCCCCCCAGAACCAGAAGAGGGCCTGAAGCAATCCTGCACTTTTGCGGCCAGCTCCCAAAAAAGCGACTGGAAAAATGGAGCTCAGGGGCACTGCAATTCACAAACCTGCAGAGTTATAAATGATAACTCTCGTCCACAAATATATTGAGGGAAGGCAACGAAGAGGATTTGAAAGCAAGGCAGAATTGCAGGAAACAGATTTCAGGAGGTAGATTCGAATCGCCTTGAAAGCACATGAAAAGCGGCAAATCGTGAACAAAGATGCCCTTGGCCAAAAAGGGCGTATGTGTTTTTTCCTGAATATATTCAGGATAAAACGCATACGCCCTTTTTGGCCAACCAAGCAACCTAGAAAGGCCAATCAGGACTACAAAGAAGTCTGGCTTCCCAGCGGGCAAAAGGGCCATGCGGAAAAAAGTGTCCAAACCAGAAATGCAGGACCGGCCATGGAGAAATGGGAGCCTTGCTACGCTGATGGGCGGGATGTAAATTGCCAACAGCCACTCTGGAGAAGTGTACGGTGTGTCCTGAAACATCTAAAAAACACAGCTTGGAGAGCATAGGGCACTTCCACTCATGGGCGTATAAATGGGGAAAATAAAAATCAGCAAGACACAGGCACTCCAAAGTTTAGGGCTGCTCTGTTGACAAGAACCCCCACTTCATTACCCCTTCAATATCCTAGGAAAGAGAAAAATGGATAAAGAAGTTGTGGTCCTCATGTGCAATGGAATATCACTTAGCCATGAAATCAACGTCATAAGGCTAGTAGCAGCACGATGAGTGGATTTAGGTACGACGATTCTAAGTGAAATTAATCATACAGAAAACGACACTTATCATAAGATATCACTTATAGAGGGAATGTAAAAACCGCTACGCATGAACTGAATTACAAAACAGAACAGAGTCACACGTTTAGAAAACACACTATGGCTGCTGAACGGGAAAGGTGAGGTGGGGTGATGCATAAAACAAGGGTTTCAAATTAGCTCAGATACCGTTCCATAAACCCAATATGTAATAGACAAGACCTACTCCTTGCTCACTGAACTGGACTCAACACCCCCTATTCACCACACAAGAATATATCTGACTAGTAAGAATCTTCAAACCTATGTATTGATATCTCTCTGTAAGTGAGTCAATGGGGTGTAAGGCGGCATAAACACAGCTGTGAAAAGCAGCTAAACCCCATTATAAAAATAAATTACTTTTCAAAACCCGTGAAACAAAGACAGTGAAAGAGAGAGAAATTCTTACAAAATTCGTTCAGGGGCTGTGATGCAACCTGGATTGACCATATCTAGACCCACAGGTCTTTGAGACCTAAGGGTGGACACTCCTGGGGCTGAGAGGTTTGGTGTGGTTGGGTGAGCCAACGCAGACCCTTTCAAGTAATACTGCATGGTACCCATCCCATGGGTCCCAAATCTCCAGGTTCAAGGGCATCTTCCTTCATCGTAAACATGCATGAGAAACCCAGAAGATGGTACACCGTGTGATCGGGAAAGGTTTCTAAAACGCACCTCATTTCTCATCTCCTTGTGCTCGGGTTGGCCATTCCAGCCGCTTTAATAGCCATCTCCCTCCTTGGAGAATCAGCACCTTTAACCTCCGGTTCCGTACAGGTTGCAATTTGTCCTGAGGATGAACGGGAAGAGGGGGAACCAATGAGAGACTAGCTCTAGGTGTTGGGACAGGCACAGGTCACTCTATTTTGCCATCACGGAGAAGAAATAACCACAGGCTTAGCCTGCCCACCGGAACCAGAATAGGTCCTGAAGCAATCCTGTACTTTTGCAGGCAGCTCCCAAAAAAGCGACTTGAAAAATGGAGTTCAGGGGCACTGCAATTCACAAACCTGCAGAGTTATAAATGATAACTCTCTTCCACAAATATATTGAGGAAGGGCAACGAAGAGGATTTGAAAGCAAGGTAGAATTGCATGAAACAGATTTCAAGAGGTAGATTAGAATCGCCTTGAAAGCACATGAAAAGCGGCAAAACGTGGACAATGATGCCCTTGGCCAAAAAGGGCGTATGCGTTTTTTCCTGAATATATTCAGGAAAAAACGCATACGCCCTTTTTGGCCAACCAAGCAACCTGGAAAGGCCAATCAGCGCTCCAAAGAAGTCTCTCTTCCCAGCGGGCAAAAGGGCCATGCGGAAAAAAGTGTCCAAACCAGAAATGCAGGACCGGCCATGGAGAAATGGGAGCCTTGCTACGCTGATGGGTGGGATGTAAATTGCCAACAGCCACTCTGGAGAAGTGTACGGTGTGTTCTGAAACATCTAAAAAACACAGCTTGGAGAGCATAGGGCACTTCCACTCATGGGCGTATAAATTGGGAAAACTAAAAATCAGCAAGACACAGGCACCCCAAAGTTTAGGGCTGCTCTGTTGACAAGAACCCCCACTTCATTACACCTTAAATATCCTAGGAAAGCGAAAAATGGATAAAGAAGTTGTGGTCCTCATGTACAATGGAATATCACTCAGCCATGAAATCCACGTCATAAGGCTAGTAGCAGCACGATGAGTGGATTTAGGTACGACGATTCTAAGTGAAATAAGTCACACAGAAAAAGACACTTATCATAAGATATCACTTAGAGAGGGAATGTAAAAACCGCTACACTTGAACTGAATTACAAAACAGAACAGAGTCACACGTTTAGAAAACACACTATGGCTGCTGAACGGGAAAGGTGAGGTGGGGTGATGCATAAAACAAGGGTTTCAAATTAGCTCCGATACCGTTCCATAAACCCAATATGTAAGAGACAAGACCTATTCCTTTTTCAGTGAACTGGACTCAACACCCCCTATTCACCGCACAAGAATATATCTGACTAGTAAGAATCTTCAAACCTATGTATTGATATCTCTCTGTAAGTGAGTCAAGGGGGTGTAAAGCGGCATAAACACAGCCGTGAAAAGCAGCTAAACCCCATTATAAAAATAAATTACTTTTCAAAACCCGTGAAACAAAGGCAGTGAAAGAGAGAGAAATTCTTACAAAATTCTTTCAGGGGCTGTGATGCAACCTGGATTGACCATATCTAGACCCACAGCTGATTGAGACATAAGGGTGGACACTCTTGGGGCTGAGAGGTTCGGTGAGGTTGGGTGAGCCAACGCAGACCCTTTCAAGTAATACTGCATGGTACCCATCCCATGGGTCCCAAATCTCCAGGTTCAAGGGCATCTTCCTACGTCGAAAACAGGCATGAGAAACCCAGAAGATGGTACACCGTGTGATCGGGAAAGGTTTCTAAAACGCACCTCATTTCTCATCTCCTTTGCTCGGGTTCACCATTCCAGCCGATTTACTAGCCATCTCCCTCCTTGGAGAATCAGCACCTTTAACCTCCTGTTCCGTACAGGTTGCAATTTGTCCTGAGGATGAACGGGAAGAGGGGGAACCAATGAGAGACTAGCTCTAGGTGTTGGGACAGGCACAGGTCACTCTATTTTCCCATCAGGAAGAAGAATTAAGCACAAGCTCAGCCTGCCCCCCAGAACCAGAAGAGGGCCTGAAGCAATCCTGCGCTTTTGCGGCCAGCTCCCAAAAAAGCGAGTTGAAAAATGGAGCTCAGGGGCACTGCAATTCACAAACCTGCAGAGTTTTAAAAGATACCTCTCGTCCACAAATATATTAAGGGAAGGCAACGAAGAGGCTTTGAAAGCAAGGCAGAATTGCAGGAAACAGATTTCAGGAGGTAGATTCGAATCGCCTTGAAAGCACATGAAAAGCGGCGAAACGTGGACAATGATGCCCTTGGCCAAAAAGGGCGTATGCGTTTTTTCCTGAATATATTCAGGAAAAAACGCATACGCCCTTTTTGGCCAACCAAGCAACCTGGAAAGGCCAATCAGCGCTCCAAAGAAGTCTCGCTTCCCAGCGGGCAAAAGGGCCATGCGGAAAAAAGTGTCCAAACCAGAAATGCAGGACCGGCCATGGAGAAATGGGAGCCTTGCTACGCTGATGGGTGGGATGTAACTTGCCAACAGCCACTCTGGAGAAGTGTACGGTGTGTTCTGAAACATCTAAAAAACACAGCTTGGAGAGCATAGGGCACTTCCACTCATGGGCGTATAAATTGGGAAAACTAAAAATCAGCAAGACACAGGCACCCCAAAGTTTAGGGCTGCTCTGTTGACAAGAACCCCCACTTCATTACACCTTAAATATCCTAGGAAAGAGAAAAATGGATAAAGAAGTGGTGGTCCTCATGTACAATGGAATATCACTCAGCCATGAAATCAACGTCATAAGGCTAGTAGCAGCACGATGAGTGGATTTAGGTACGACGATTCTAAGTGAAATAAGTCACACAGAAAAAGACACTTATCATAAGATATCACTTAGAGAGGGAATGTAAAAACCGCTACACTTGAACTGAATTACAAAACAGAACAGAGTCACACGTTTAGAAAACACACTATGGCTGCTGAACGGGAAAGGTGAGGTGGGGTGATGCATAAAACAAGGGTTTCAAATTAGCTCCGATACCGTTCCATAAACCCAGTATGTAAGAGACAAGACCTATTCCTTTTTCAGTGAACTGGACTCAACACCCCCTATTCACCGCACAAGAATATATCTGACTAGTAAGAATCTTCAAACCTATGTATTGATATCTCTCTGTAAGTGAGTCAAGGGGGTGTAAAGCGGCATAAACACAGCCATGAAAAGCAGCTAAACCCCATTATAAAAATAAATTACTTTTCAAAACCCGTGAAACAAAGGCAGTGAAAGAGAGAGAAATTCTTACAAAATTCGTTCAGGGGCTGTGATGCAACCTGGATTGACCATATCTAGACCCACAGCTGATTGAGACATAAGGGTGGACACTCTTGGGGCTGAGAGGTTCGGTGAGGTTGGGTGAGCCAACGCAGACTCTTTCAAGTAATACTGCATGGTACCCATCCCATGGGTCCCAAATCTCCAGGTTCAAGGGCATCTTCCTACGTCGAAAACAGGCATGAGAAACCCAGAAGATGGTACACCGTGTGATCGGGAAAGGTTTCTAAAACGCACCTCATTTCTCATCTCCTTTGCTCGGGTTCGCCATTCCAGCCGATTTACTAGCCATCTCCATCCTTGGAGAATCAGCACCTTTAACCTCCTGTTCCGTACAGGTTGCAATTTGTCCTGAGGATGAACGGGAAGAGGGGGAACCAATGAGAGACTAGCTCTAGGGGTTGGGACAGGCACAGGTCACTCTATTTTCCCATCAGGAAGAAGAATCAAGCACAAGCTCAGCCTGCCCCCCAGAACCAGAAGAGGGCCTGAAGCAATCCTGCGCTTTTGCGGCCAGCTCCCAAAAAAGCGAGTTGAAAAATGGAGCTCAGGGGCACTGCAATTCACAAACCTGCAGAGTTTTAAATGATACCTCTCGTCCACAAATATATTAAGGGAAGGCAACGAAGAGGCTTTGAAAGCAAGGCAGAATTGCAGGAAACAGATTTCAGGAGGTAGATTCGAATCGCCTTGAAAGCACATGAAAAGCGGCGAAACGTGGACAATGATGCCCTTGGCCAAAAAGGGCGTATGCGTTTTTTCCTGAATATATTCAGGAAAAAACGCATACGCCCTTTTTGGCCAACCAAGCAACCTGGAAAGGCCAATCAGCGCTCCAAAGAAGTCTCGCTTCCCAGCGGGCAAAAGGGCCATGCGGAAAAAGTGTCCAAACCAGAAATGCAGGACCGGCCATGGAGAAATGGGAGCCTTGCTACGCTGATGGGTGGGATGTAAATTGCCAACAGCCACTCTGGAGAAGTGTACGGTGTGTTCTGAAATATCTAAAAAACACAGCTTGGAGAGCATAGGGCACTTCCACTCATGGGCGTATAAATTGGGAAAACTAAAAATCAGCAAGACACAGGCACCCCAAAGTTTAGGGCTGCTCTGTTGACAAGAACCCCCACTTCATTACACCTTAAATATCCTAGGAAAGCGAAAAATGGATAAAGAAGTGGTGGTCCTCATGTACAATGGAATATCACTCAGCCATGAAATCCACGTCATAAGGCTAGTAGCAGCACGATGAGTGGATTTAGGTACGACGATTCTAAGTGAAATAAGTCACACAGAAAAAGACACTTATCATAAGATATCACTTAGAGAGGGAATGTAAAAACCGCTACACTTGAACGGAATTACAAAACAGAACAGAGTCACACGTTTAGGAAACACACTATGGCTGCTGAACGGGAAAGGTGAGGTGGGGTGATGCATAAAACAAGGGTTTCAAATTAGCTCAGATACCGTTCCATAAACCCAATATGTAGTAGACAAGACCTACTCCTTGCTCAGTGAACTGGCCTCAACACCCCCTATTCACCGCACAAGAATATATCTGACTAGTAAGAATCTTCAAACCTATGTATTGATATCTCTCTGTAAGTGAGTCAAGGGGGTGTAAAGCGGCATAAACACAGCCGTGAAAAGCAGCTAAACCCCATTATAAAAATAAATTACTTTTCAAAACCCGTGAAACAAAGGCAGTGAAAGAGAGAGAAATTCTTACAAAATTCTTTCAGGGGCTGTGATGCAACCTGGATTGACCATATCTAGACCCACAGCTGATTGAGACATAAGGGTGGACACTCTTGGGGCTGAGAGGTTCGGTGAGGTTGGGTGAGCCAACGCAGACCCTTTCAAGTAATACTGCATGGTACCCATCCCATGGGTCCCAAATCTCCAGGTTCAAGGGCATCTTCCTACGTCGAAAACAGGCATGAGAAACCCAGAAGATGGTACACCGTGTGATCGGGAAAGGTTTCTAAAACGCACCTCATTTCTCATCTCCTTTGCTCGGGTTCGCCATTCCAGCCGATTTACTAGCCATCTCCCTCCTTGGAGAATCAGCACCTTTAACCTCCTGTTCCATACAGGTTGCAATTTGTCCTGAGGATGAACTGGAAGAGGGGGAACCAATGAGAGACTAGCTCTAGGTGTTGGGACAGGCACAGGTCACTCTATTTTCCCATCAGGAAGAAGAATTAAGCACAAGCTCAGCCTGCCCCCCAGAACCAGAAGAGGGCCTGAAGCAATCCTGCGCTTTTGCGGCCAGCTCCCAAAAAAGCGAGTTGAAAAATGGAGCTCAGGGGCACTGCAATTCACAAACCTGCAGAGTTTTAAATGATACCTCTCGTCCACAAATATATTAAGGGAAGGCAACGAAGAGGCTTTGAAAGCAAGGCAGAATTGCAGGAAACAGATTTCAGGAGGTAGATTCGAATCGCCTTGAAAGCACATGAAAAGCGGCAAAACGTGGACAATGATGCCCTTGGCCAAAAAGGGCGTATGCGTTTTTTCCTGAATATATTCAGGAAAAAACGCATACGCCCTTTTTGGCCAACCAAGCAACCTGGAAAGGCCAATCAGCGCTCCAAAGAAGTCTCGCTTCCCAGCGGGCAAAAGGGCCATGCGGAAAAAAGTGTCCAAACCAGAAATGCAGGACCGGCCATGGAGAAATGGGAGCCTTGCTACGCTGATGGGTGGGATGTAAATTGCCAACAGCCACTCTGGAGAAGTGTACGGTGTGTTCTGAAACATCTAAAAAACACAGCTTGGAGAGCATAGGGCACTTCCACTCATGGGCGTATAAATTGGGAAAACTAAAAATCAGCAAGACACAGGCACCCCAAAGTTTAGGGCTGCTCTGTTGACAAGAACCCCCACTTCATTACACCTTAAATATCCTAGGAAAGAGAAAAATGGATAAAGAAGTGGTGGTCCTCATGTACAATGGAATATCACTCAGCCATGAAATCAACGTCATAAGGCTAGTAGCAGCACGATGAGTGGATTTAGGTACGACGATTCTAAGTGAAATAAGTCACACAGAAAAAGACACTTATCATAAGATATCACTTAGAGAGGGAATGTAAAAACCGCTACACTTGAACTGAATTAGAAAACAGAACAGAGTCACACGTTCAGAAAACACACTATGGCTGCTGAACGGGAAAGGTGAGGTGGGGTGATGCATAAAACATGGGTTTCAAATTAGCTCAGATACCGTTCCATAAACCCAATATGTAAGAGACAAGACCTATTCCTTTTTCAGTGAACTGGACTCAACACCCCCTATTCACCGCACAAGAATATATCTGACTAGTAAGAATCTTCAAACCTATGTTTTGATATCTCTCTGTAAGTGAGTCAAGGGGGTGTAAAGCGGCATAAACACAGCCGTGAAAAGCAGCTAAACCCCATTATAAAAATAAATTACTTTTCAAAACCCGTGAAACAAAGGCAGTGAAAGAGAGAGAAATTCTTACAAAATTCGTTCAGGGGCTGTGATGCAACCTGGATTGACCATATCTAGACCCACAGCTGATTGAGACATAAGGGTGGACACTCTTGGGGCTGAGAGGTTCGGTGAGGTTGGGTGAGCCAACGCAGACCCTTTCAAGTAATACTGCATGGTACCCATCCCATGGGTCCCAAATCTCCAGGTTCAAGGGCATCTTCCTACGTCGAAAACAGGCATGAGAAACCCAGAAGATGGTACACCGTGTGATCGGGAAAGGTTTCTAAAACGCACCTCATTTCTCATCTCCTTTGCTCGGGTTCGCCATTCCAGCCGATTTACTAGCCATCTCCCTCCTTGGAGAATCAGCACCTTTAACCTCCTGTTCCGTACAGGTTGCAATTTGTCCTGAGGATGAACGGGAAGAGGGGGAACCAATGAGAGACTAGCTCTAGGTGTTGGGACAGGCACAGGTCACTCTATTTTCCCATCAGGAAGAAGAATTAAGCACAAGCTCAGCCTGCCCCCCAGAACCAGAAGAGGGCCTGAAGCAATCCTGCGCTTTTGCGGCCAGCTCCCAAAAAAGCGAGTTGAAAAATGGAGCTCAGGGGCACTGCAATTCACAAACCTGCAGAGTTTTAAATGATACCTCTCGTCCACAAATATATTAAGGGAAGGCAACGAAGAGGCTTTGAAAGCAAGGCAGAATTGCAGGAAACAGATTTCAGGAGGTAGATTCGAATCGCCTTGAAAGCACATGAAAAGCGGCAAAACGTGGACAATGATGCCCTTGGCCAAAAAGGGCGTATGCGTTTTTTCCTGAATATATTCAGGAAAAAACGCATACGCCCTTTTTGGCCAACCAAGCAACCTGGAAAGGCCAATCAGCGCTCCAAAGAAGTCTCGCTTCCCAGCGGGCAAAAGGGCCATGCGGAAAAAAGTGTCCAAACCAGAAATGCAGGACCGGCCATGGAGAAATGGGAGCCTTGCTACGCTGATGGGTGGGATGTAACTTGCCAACAGCCACTCTGGAGAAGTGTACGGTGTGTTCTGAAACATCTAAAAAACACAGCTTGGAGAGCATAGGGCACTTCCACTCATGGGCGTATAAATTGGGAAAACTAAAAATCAGCAAGACACAGGCACCCCAAAGTTTAGGGCTGCTCTGTTGACAAGAACCCCCACTTCATTACACCTTAAATATCCTAGGAAAGAGAAAAATGGATAAAGAAGTGGTGGTCCTCATGTACAATGGAATATCACTCAGCCATGAAATCCACGTCATAAGGCTAGTAGCAGCACGATGAGTGGATTTAGGTATGACGATTCTAAGTGAAATAAGTCACACAGAAAAAGACACTTATGATAAGATATCACTTAGAGAGGGAATGTAAAAACCGCTACACTTGAACTGAATTACAAAACAGAACAGGGTCACACGTTCAGAAAACACACTATGGCTGCTGAACGGGAAAGGTGAGGTGGGGTGATGCATAAAACATGGGTTTCAAATTAGCTCAGATACCGTTCCATAAACCCAATATGTAAGAGACAAGACCTATTCCTTTTTCAGTGAACTGGACTCAACACCCCCTATTCACCGCACAAGAATATATCTGACTAGTAAGAATCTTCAAACCTATGTATTGATATCTCTCTGTAAGTGAGTCAAGGGGGTGTAAAGCGGCATAAACACAGCCGTGAAAAGCAGCTAAACCCCATTATAAAAATAAATTACTTTTCAAAACCCGTGAAACAAAGGCAGTGAAAGAGAGAGAAATTCTTACAAAATTCTTTCAGGGGCTGTGATGCAACCTGGATTGACCATATCTAGACCCACAGCTGATTGAGACATAAGGGTGGACACTCTTGGGGCTGAGAGGTTCGGTGAGGTTGGGTGAGCCAACGCAGACCCTTTCAAGTAATACTGCATGGTACCCATCCCATGGGTCCCAAATCTCCAGGTTCAAGGGCATCTTCCTACGTCGAAAACAGGCATGAGAAACCCAGAAGATGGTACACCGTGTGATCGGGAAAGGTTTCTAAAACGCACCTCATTTCTCATCTCCTTTGCTCGGGTTCGCCATTCCAGCCGATTTACTAGCCATCTCCCTCCTTGGAGAATCAGCACCTTTAACCTCCTGTTCCGTACAGGTTGCAATTTGTCCTGAGGATGAAGGGGAAGAGGGGGAACCAATGAGAGACTAGCTCTAGGTGTTGGGACAGGCACAGGTCACTCTATTTTCCCATCAGGAAGAAGAATTAAGCACAAGCTCAGCCTGCCCCCCAGAACCAGAAGAGGGCCTGAAGCAATCCTGCGCTTTTGTGGCCAGCTCCCAAAAAAGCGAGTTGAAAAATGGAGCTCAGGGGCACTGCAATTCACAAACCTGCAGAGTTTTAAAAGATACCTCTCGTCCACAAATATATTAAGGGAAGGCAACGAAGAGGCTTTGAAAGCAAGGCAGAATTGCAGGAAACAGATTTCAGGAGGTAGATTCGAATCGCCTTGAAAGCACATGAAAAGCGGCGAAACGTGGACAATGATGCCCTTGGCCAAAAAGGGCGTATGCGTTTTTTCCTGAATATATTCAGGAAAAAACGCATACGCCCTTTTTGGCCAACCAAGCAACCTGGAAAGGCCAATCAGCGCTCCAAAGAAGTCTCGCTTCCCAGCGGGCAAAAGGGCCATGCGGAAAAAAGTGTCCAAACCAGAAATGCAGGACCGGCCATGGAGAAATGGGAGCCTTGCTACGCTGATGGGTGGGATGTAACTTGCCAACAGCCACTCTGGAGAAGTGTACGGTGTGTTCTGAAACATCTAAAAAACACAGCTTGGAGAGCATAGGGCACTTCCACTCATGGGCGTATAAATTGGGAAAACTAAAAATCAGCAAGACACAGGCACCCCAAAGTTTAGGGCTGCTCTGTTGACAAGAACCCCCACTTCATTACACCTTAAATATCCTAGGAAAGCGAAAAATGGATAAAGAAGTTGTGGTCCTCATGTACAATGGAATATCACTCAGCCATGAAATCCACGTCATAAGGCTAGTAGCAGCACGATGAGTGGATTTAGGTACGACGATTCTAAGTGAAATAAGTCACACAGAAAAAGACACTTATCATAAGATATCACTTAGAGAGAGAATGTAAAAACCGCTACACTTGAACTGAATTACAAAACAGAACAGAGTCACACGTTTAGAAAACACACTATGGCTGCTGAACGGGAAAGGTGAGGTGGGGTGATGCATAAAACAAGGGTTTCAAATTAGCTCCGATACCGTTCCATAAACCCAATATGTAAGAGACAAGACCTATTCCTTTTTCAGTGAACTGGACTCAACACCCCCTATTCACCGCACAAGAATATATCTGACTAGTAAGAATCTTCAAACCTATGTATTGATATCTCTCTGTAAGTGAGTCAAGGGGGTGTAAAGCGGCATAAACACAGCCGTGAAAAGCAGCTAAACCCCATTATAAAAATAAATTACTTTTCAAAACCCGTGAAACAAAGGCAGTGAAAGAGAGAGAAATTCTTACAAAATTCTTTCAGGGGCTGTGATGCAACCTGGATTGACCATATCTAGACCCACAGCTGATTGAGACATAAGGGTGGACACTCTTGGGGCTGAGAGGTTCGGTGAGCTTGGGTGAGCCAACGCAGACCCTTTCAAGTAATACTGCATGGTACCCATCCCATGGGTCCCAAATCTCCAGGTTCAAGGGCATCTTCCTACGTCGAAAACAGGCATGAGAAACCCAGAAGATGGTACACCGTGTGATCGGGAAAGGTTTCTAAAACGCACCTCATTTCTCATCTCCTTTGCTCGGGTTCGCCATTCCAGCCGATTTACTAGCCATCTCCCTCCTTGGAGAATCAGCACCTTTAACCTCCTGTTCCGTACAGGTTGCAATTTGTCCTGAGGATGAACGGGAAGAGGGGGAACCAATGAGAGACTAGCTCTAGGTGTTGGGACAGGCACAGGTCACTCTATTTTCCCATCAGGAAGAAGAATTAAGCACAAGCTCAGCCTGCCCCCCAGAACCAGAAGAGGGCCTGAAGCAATCCTGCGCTTTTGCGGCCAGCTCCCAAAAAAGCGAGTTGAAAAATGGAGCTCAGGGGCACTGCAATTCACAAACCTGCAGAGTTTTAAAAGATACCTCTCGTCCACAAATATATTAAGGGAAGGCAACGAAGAGGCTTTGAAAGCAAGGCAGAATTGCAGGAAACAGATTTCAGGAGGTAGATTCGAATCGCCTTGAAAGCACATGAAAAGCGGCGAAACGTGGACAATGATGCCCTTGGCCAAAAAGGGCGTATGCGTTTTTTCCTGAATATATTCAGGAAAAAACGCATACGCCCTTTTTGGCCAACCAAGCAACCTGGAAAGGCCAATCAGCGCTCCAAAGAAGTCTCGCTTCCCAGCGGGCAAAAGGGCCATGCGGAAAAAAGTGTCCAAACCAGAAATGCAGGACCGGCCATGGAGAAATGGGAGCCTTGCTACGCTGATGGGTGGGATGTAACTTGCCAACAGCCACTCTGGAGAAGTGTACGGTGTGTTCTGAAACATCTAAAAAACACAGCTTGGAGAGCATAGGGCACTTCCACTCATGGGCGTATAAATTGGGAAAACTAAAAATCAGCAAGACACAGGCACCCCAAAGTTTAGGGCTGCTCTGTTGACAAGAACCCCCACTTCATTACACCTTAAATATCCTAGGAAAGCGAAAAATGGATAAAGAAGTTGTGGTCCTCATGTACAATGGAATATCACTCAGCCATGAAATCAACGTCATAAGGCTAGTAGCAGCACGATGAGTGGATTTAGGTACGACGATTCTAAGTGAAATAAGTCACACAGAAAAAGACACTTATCATAAGATATCACTTAGAGAGGGAATGTAAAAACCGCTACACTTGAACTGAATTACAAAACAGAACAGAGTCACACGTTTAGAAAACACACTATGGCTGCTGAACGGGAAAGGTGAGGTGGGGTGATGCATAAAACAAGGGTTTCAAATTAGCTCCGATACCGTTCCATAAACCCAATATGTAAGAGACAAGACCTATTCCTTTTTCAGTGAACTGGACTCAACACCCCCTATTCACCGCACAAGAATATATCTGACTAGTAAGAATCTTCAAACCTATGTATTGATATCTCTCTGTAAGTGAGTCAAGGGGGTGTAAAGCGGCATAAACACAGCCGTGAAAAGCAGCTAAACCCCATTATAAAAATAAATTACTTTTCAAAACCCGTGAAACAAAGGCAGTGAAAGAGAGAGAAATTCTTACAAAATTCGTTCAGGGGCTGTGATGCAACCTGGATTGACCATATCTAGACCCACAGCTGATTGAGACATAAGGGTGGACACTCTTGGGGCTGAGAGGTTCGGTGAGGTTGGGTGAGCCAACGCAGACCCTTTCAAGTAATACTGCATGGTACCCATCCCATGGGTCCCAAATCTCCAGGTTCAAGGGCATCTTCCTACGTCGAAAACAGGCATGAGAAACCCAGAAGATGGTACACCGTGTGATCGGGAAAGGTTTCTAAAACGCACCTCATTTCTCATCTCCTTTGCTCGGGTTCGCCATTCCAGCCGATTTACTAGCCATCTCCCTCCTTGGAGAATCAGCACCTTTAACCTCCTGTTCCGTACAGGTTGCAATTTGTCCTGAGGATGAACGGGAAGAGGGGGAACCAATGAGAGACTAGCTCTAGGGGTTGGGACAGGCACAGGTCACTCTATTTTCCCATCAGGAAGAAGAATCAAGCACAAGCTCAGCCTGCCCCCCAGAACCAGAAGAGGGCCTGAAGCAATCCTGCGCTTTTGCGGCCAGCTCCCAAAAAAGCGAGTTGAAAAATGGAGCTCAGGGGCACTGCAATCCACAAACCTGCAGAGTTTTAAATGATACCTCTCGTCCACAAATATATTAAGGGAAGGCAACGAAGAGGCTTTGAAAGCAAGGCAGAATTGCAGGAAACAGATTTCAGGAGGTAGATTCGAATCGCCTTGAAAGCACATGAAAAGCGGCGAAACGTGGACAATGATGCCCTTGGCCAAAAAGGGCGTATGCGTTTTTTCCTGAATATATTCAGGAAAAAACGCATACGCCCTTTTTGGCCAACCAAGCAACCTGGAAAGGCCAATCAGCGCTCCAAAGAAGTCTCGCTTCCCAGCGGGCAAAAGGGCCATGCGGAAAAAAGTGTCCAAACCAGAAATGCAGGACCGGCCATGGAGAAATGGGAGCCTTGCTACGCTGATGGGTGGGATGTAAATTGCCAACAGCCACTCTGGAGAAGTGTACGGTGTGTTCTGAAATATCTAAAAAACACAGCTTGGAGAGCATAGGGCACTTCCACTCATGGGCGTATAAATTGGGAAAACTAAAAATCAGCAAGACACAGGCACCCCAAAGTTTAGGGCTGCTCTGTTGACAAGAACCCCCACTTCATTACACCTTAAATATCCTAGGAAAGCGAAAAATGAATAAAGAAGTTGTGGTCCTCATGTACAATGGAATATCACTCAGCCATGAAATCCACGTCATAATGCTAGTAGCAGTACGATGAGTGGATTTAGTTACGACGATTCTAAGTGAAATAATTCACACAGAAAAAGACACTTATCATAAGATATCACTTAGAGAGGGAATGTAAAAACCGCTACACTTGAACTGAATTACAAAACAGAACAGAGTCACACGTTCAGAAAACACACTATGGCTGCTGAACGGGAAAGGTGAGGTGGGGTGATGCATAAAACAAGGGTTTCAAATTAGCTCCGATACCGTTCCATAAACCCAATATGTAAGAGACAAGACCTATTCCTTTTTCAGTGAACTGGACTCAACACCCCCTATTCACCGCACAAGAATATATCTGACTAGTAAGAATCTTCAAACCTATGTATTGATATCTCTCTGTAAGTGAGTCAAGGGGGTGTAAAGCGGCATAAACACAGCCGTGAAAAGCAGCTAAACCCCATTATAAAAATAAATTACTTTTCAAAACCCGTGAAACAAAGGCAGTGAAAGAGAGAGAAATTCTTACAAAGTTCGTTCAGGGGCTGTGATGCAACCTGGATTGACCATATCTAGACCCACAGCTGATTGAGACATAAGGGTGGACACTCTTGGGGCTGAGAGGTTCGGTGAGGTTGGGTGAGCCAACGCAGACCCTTTCAAGTAATACTGCATGGTACCCATCCCATGGGTCCCAAATCTCCAGGTTCAAGGGCATCTTCCTACGTCGAAAACAGGCATGAGAAACCCAGAAGATGGTACACCGTGTGATCGGGAAAGGTTTCTAAAACGCACCTCATTTCTCATCTCCTTTGCTCGGGTTCGCCATTCCAGCCGATTTACTAGCCATCTCCCTCCTTGGAGAATCAGCACCTTTAACCTCCTGTTCCGTACAGGTTGCAATTTGTCCTGAGGATGAACGGGAAGAGGGGGAACCAATGAGAGACTAGCTCTAGGTGTTGGGACAGGCACAGGTCACTCTATTTTCCCATCAGGAAGAAGAATTAAGCACAAGCTCAGCCTGCCCCCCAGAACCAGAAGAGGGCCTGAAGCAATCCTGCGCTTTTGCGGCCAGCTCCCAAAAAAGCGAGTTGAAAAATGGAGCTCAGGGGCACTGCAATTCACAAACCTGCAGAGTTTTAAATGATACCTCTCGTCCACAAATATATTAAGGGAAGGCAACGAAGAGGCTTTGAAAGCAAGGCAGAATTGCAGGAAACAGATTTCAGGAGGTAGATTCGAATCGCCTTGAAAGCACATGAAAAGCGGCAAAACGTGGACAATGATGCCCTTGGCCAAAAAGGGCGTATGCGTTTTTTCCTGAATATATTCAGGAAAAAACGCATACGCCCTTTTTGGCCAACCAAGCAACCTGGAAAGGCCAATCAGCGCTCCAAAGAAGTCTCGCTTCCCAGCGGGCAAAAGGGCCATGCGGAAAAAAGTGTCCAAACCAGAAATGCAGGACCGGCCATGGAGAAATGGGAGCCTTGCTACGCTGATGGGTGGGATGTAACTTGCCAACAGCCACTCTGGAGAAGTGTACGGTGTGTTCTGAAACATCTAAAAAACACAGCTTGGAGAGCATAGGGCACTTCCACTCATGGGCGTATAAATTGGGAAAACTAAAAATCAGCAAGACACAGGCACCCCAAAGTTTAGGGCTGCTCTGTTGACAAGAACCCCCACTTCATTACACCTTAAATATCCTAGGAAAGCGAAAAATGGATAAAGAAGTTGTGGTCCTCATGTACAATGGAATATCACTCAGCCATGAAATCCACGTCATAAGGCTAGTAGCAGCACGATGAGTGGATTTAGGTACGACGATTCTAAGTGAAATAAGTCACACAGAAAAAGACACTTATCATAAGATATCACTTAGAGAGGGAATGTAAAAACCGCTACACTTGAACTGAATTACAAAACAGAACAGAGTCACACGTTTAGAAAACACACTATGGCTGCTGAACGGGAAAGGTGAGGTGGGGTGATGCATAAAACAAGGGTTTCAAATTAGCTCCGATACCGTTCCATAAACCCAATATGTAAGAGACAAGACCTATTCCTTTTTCAGTGAACTGGACTCAACACCCCCTATTCACCGCACAAGAATATATCTGACTAGTAAGAATCTTCAAACCTATGTATTGATATCTCTCTGTAAGTGAGTCAAGGGGGTGTAAAGCGGCATAAACACAGCCGTGAAAAGCAGCTAAACCCCATTATAAAAATAAATTACTTTTCAAAACCCGTGAAACAAAGGCAGTGAAAGAGAGAGAAATTCTTACAAAATTCTTTCAGGGGCTGTGATGCAACCTGGATTGACCATATCTAGACCCACAGCTGATTGAGACATAAGGGTGGACACTCTTGGGGCTGAGAGGTTCGGTGAGGTTGGGTGAGCCAACGCAGACCCTTTCAAGTAATACTGCATGGTACCCATCCCATGGGTCCCAAATCTCCATGTTCAAGGGCATCTTCCTACGTCGAAAACAGGCATGAGAAACCCAGAAGATGGTACACCGTGTGATCGGGAAAGGTTTCTAAAACGCACCTCATTTCTCATCTCCTTTGCTCGGGTTCGCCATTCCAGCCGATTTACTAGCCATCTCCCTCCTTGGAGAATCAGCACCTTTAACCTCCTGTTCCGTACAGGTTGCAATTTGTCCTGAGGATGAACGGGAAGAGGGGGAACCAATGAGAGACTAGCTCTAGGTGTTGGGACAGGCACAGGTCACTCTATTTTCCCATCAGGAAGAAGAATTAAGCACAAGCTCAGCCTGCCCCCCAGAACCAGAAGAGGGCCTGAAGCAATCCTGCGCTTTTGCGGCCAGCTCCCAAAAAAGCGAGTTGAAAAATGGAGCTCAGGGGCACTGCAATTCACAAACCTGCAGAGTTTTAAAAGATACCTCTCGTCCACAAATATATTAAGGGAAGGCAACGAAGAGGCTTTGAAAGCAAGGCAGAATTGCAGGAAACAGATTTCAGGAGGTAGATTCGAATCGCCTTGAAAGCACATGAAAAGCGGCGAAACGTGGACAATGATGCCCTTGGCCAAAAAGGGCGTATGCGTTTTTTCCTGAATATATTCAGGAAAAAACGCATACGCCCTTTTTGGCCAACCAAGCAACCTGGAAAGGCCAATCAGCGCTCCAAAGAAGTCTCGCTTCCCAGCGGGCAAAAGGGCCATGCGGAAAAAAGTGTCCAAACCAGAAATGCAGGACCGGCCATGGAGAAATGGGAGCCTTGCTACGCTGATGGGTGGGATGTAACTTGCCAACAGCCACTCTGGAGAAGTGTACGGTGTGTTCTGAAACATCTAAAAAACACAGCTTGGAGAGCATAGGGCACTTCCACTCATGGGCGTATAAATTGGGAAAACTAAAAATCAGCAAGACACAGGCACCCCAAAGTTTAGGGCTGCTCTGTTGACAAGAACCCCCACTTCATTACACCTTAAATATCCTAGGAAAGCGAAAAATGGATAAAGAAGTGGTGGTCCTCATGTACAATGGAATATCACTCAGCCATGAAATCCACGTCATAAGGCTAGTAGCAGCACGATGAGTGGATTTAGGTACGACGATTCTAAGTGAAATAAGTCACACAGAAAAAGACACTTATCATAAGATATCACTTAGAGAGGGAATGTAAAAACCGCTACACTTGAACTGAATTACAAAACAGAACAGAGTCACACGTTTAGAAAACACACTATGGCTGCTGAACGGGAAAGGTGAGGTGGGGTGATGCATAAAACAAGGGTTTCAAATTAGCTCCGATACCGTTCCATAAACCCAATATGTAAGAGACAAGACCTATTCCTTTTTCAGTGAACTGGACTCAACACCCCCTATTCACCGCACAAGAATATATCTGACTAGTAAGAATCTTCAAACCTATGTATTGATATCTCTCTGTAAGTGAGTCAAGGGGGTGTAAAGCGGCATAAACACAGCCGTGAAAAGCAGCTAAACCCCATTATAAAAATAAATTACTTTTCAAAACCCGTGAAACAAAGGCAGTGAAAGAGAGAGAAATTCTTACAAAATTCGTTCAGGGGCTGTGATGCAACCTGGATTGACCATATCTAGACCCACAGCTGATTGAGACATAAGGGTGGACACTCTTGGGGCTGAGAGGTTCGGTGAGGTTGGGTGAGCCAACGCAGACCCTTTCAAGTAATACTGCATGGTACCCATCCCATGGGTCCCAAATCTCCAGGTTCAAGGGCATCTTCCTACGTCGAAAACAGGCATGAGAAACCCAGAAGATGGTACACCGTGTGATCGGGAAAGGTTTCTAAAACGCACCTCATTTCTCATCTCCTTTGCTCGGGTTCGCCATTCCAGCCGATTTACTAGCCATCTCCCTCCTTGGAGAATCAGCACCTTTAACCTCCTGTTCCGTACAGGTTGCAATTTGTCCTGAGGATGAAGGGGAAGAGGGGGAACCAATGAGAGACTAGCTCTAGGTGTTGGGACAGGCACAGGTCACTCTATTTTCCCATCAGGAAGAAGAATTAAGCACAAGCTCAGCCTGCCCCCCAGAACCAGAAGAGGGCCTGAAGCAATCCTGCGCTTTTGTGGCCAGCTCCCAAAAAAGCGAGTTGAAAAATGGAGCTCAGGGGCACTGCAATTCACAAACCTGCAGAGTTTTAAAAGATACCTCTCGTCCACAAATATATTAAGGGAAGGCAACGAAGAGGCTTTGAAAGCAAGGCAGAATTGCAGGAAACAGATTTCAGGAGGTAGATTCGAATCGCCTTGAAAGCACATGAAAAGCGGCAAAACGTGGACAATGATGCCCTTGGCCAAAAAGGGCGTATGCGTTTTTTCCTGAATATATTCAGGAAAAAACGCATACGCCCTTTTTGGCCAACCAAGCAACCTGGAAAGGCCAATCAGCGCTCCAAAGAAGTCTCGCTTCCCAGCGGGCAAAAGGGCCATGCGGAAAAAAGTGTCCAAACCAGAAATGCAGGACCGGCCATGGAGAAATGGGAGCCTTGCTACGCTGATGGGTGGGATGTAACTTGCCAACAGCCACTCTGGAGAAGTGTACGGTGTGTTCTGAAACATCTAAAAAACACAGCTTGGAGAGCATAGGGCACTTCCACTCATGGGCGTATAAATTGGGAAAACTAAAAATCAGCAAGACACAGGCACCCCAAAGTTTAGGGCTGCTCTGTTGACAAGAACCCCCACTTCATTACACCTTAAATATCCTAGGAAAGCGAAAAATGGATAAAGAAGTGGTGGTCCTCATGTACAATGGAATATCACTCAGCCATGAAATCCACGTCATAAGGCTAGTAGCAGCACGATGAGTGGATTTAGGTACGACGATTCTAAGTGAAATAAGTCACACAGAAAAAGACACTTATCATAAGATATCACTTAGAGAGGGAATGTAAAAACCGCTACACTTGAACTGAATTACAAAACAGAACAGAGTCACACGTTTAGAAAACACACTATGGCTGCTGAACGGGAAAGGTGAGGTGGGGTGATGCATAAAACAAGGGTTTCAAATTAGCTCCGATACCGTTCCATAAACCCAATATGTAAGAGACAAGACCTATTCCTTTTTCAGTGAACTGGACTCAACACCCCCTATTCACCGCACAAGAATATATCTGACTAGTAAGAATCTTCAAACCTATGTATTGATATCTCTCTGTAAGTGAGTCAAGGGGGTGTAAAGCGGCATAAACACAGCCGTGAAAAGCAGCTAAACCCCATTATAAAAATAAATTACTTTTCAAAACCCGTGAAACAAAGGCAGTGAAAGAGAGAGAAATTCTTACAAAATTCGTTCGGGGGCTGTGATGCAACCTGGATTGACCATATCTAGACCCACAGCTGATTGAGACATAAGGGTGGACACTCTTGGGGCTGAGAGGTTCGGTGAGGTTGGGTGAGCCAACGCAGACCCTTTCAAGTAATACTGCATGGTACCCATCCCATGGGTCCCAAATCTCCAGGTTCAAAGGCATCTTCCTACGTCGAAAACAGGCATGAGAAACCCAGAAGATGGTACACCGTGTGATCGGGAAAGGTTTCTAAAACGCACCTCATTTCTCATCTCCTTTGCTCGGGTTCGCCATTCCAGCCGATTTACTAGCCATCTCCCTCCTTGGAGAATCAGCACCTTTAACCTCCTGTTCCGTACAGGTTGCAATTTGTCCTGAGGATGAACGGGAAGAGGGGGAACCAATGAGAGACTAGCTCTAGGGGTTGGGACAGGCACAGGTCACTCTATTTTCCCATCAGGAAGAAGAATCAAGCACAAGCTCAGCCTGCCCCCCAGAACCAGAAGAGGGCCTGAAGCAATCCTGCGCTTTTGCGGCCAGCTCCCAAAAAAGCGAGTTGAAAAATGGAGCTCAGGGGCACTGCAATTCACAAACCTGCAGAGTTTTAAATGATACCTCTCGTCCACAAATATATTAAGGGAAGGCAACGAAGAGGCTTTGAAAGCAAGGCAGAATTGCAGGAAACAGATTTCAGGAGGTAGATTCGAATCGCCTTGAAAGCACATGAAAAGCGGCGAAACGTGGACAATGATGCCCTTGGCCAAAAAGGGCGTATGCGTTTTTTCCTGAATATATTCAGGAAAAAACGCATACGCCCTTTTTGGCCAACCAAGCAACCTGGAAAGGCCAATCAGCGCTCCAAAGAAGTCTCGCTTCCCAGCGGGCAAAAGGGCCATGCGGAAAAAGTGTCCAAACCAGAAATGCAGGACCGGCCATGGAGAAATGGGAGCCTTGCTACGCTGATGGGTGGGATGTAAATTGCCAACAGCCACTCTGGAGAAGTGTACGGTGTGTTCTGAAATATCTAAAAAACACAGCTTGGAGAGCATAGGGCACTTCCACTCATGGGCGTATAATTTGGGAAAACTAAAAATCAGCAAGACACAGGCACCCCAAAGTTTAGGGCTGCTCTGTTGACAAGAACCCCCACTTCATTACACCTTAAATATCCTAGGAAAGCGAAAAATGGATAAAGAAGTGGTGGTCCTCATGTACAATGGAATATCACTCAGCCATGAAATCCACGTCATAAGGCTAGTAGCAGCACGATGAGTGGATTTAGGTACGACGATTCTAAGTGAAATAAGTCACACAGAAAAAGACACTTATCATAAGATATCACTTAGAGAGGGAATGTAAAAACCGCTACACTTGAACTGAATTACAAAACAGAACAGAGTCACACGTTTAGGAAACACACTATGGCTGCTGAACGGGAAAGGTGAGGTGGGGTGATGCATAAAACAAGGGTTTCAAATTAGCTCCGATACCGTTCCATAAACCCAATATGTAAGAGACAAGACCTATTCCTTTTTCAGTGAACTGGACTCAACACCCCCTATTCACCGCACAAGAATATATCTGACTAGTAAGAATCTTCGAACCTATGTATTGATATCTCTCTGTAAGTGAGTCAAGGGGGTGTAAAGCGGCATAAACACAGCCGTGAAAAGCAGCTAAACCCCATTATAAAAATAAATTACTTTTCAAAACCCGTGAAACAAAGGCAGTGAAAGAGAGAGAAATTCTTACAAAATTCGTTCGGGGGCTGTGATGCAACCTGGATTGACCATATCTAGACCCACAGCTGATTGAGACATAAGGGTGGACACTCTTGGGGCTGAGAGGTTCGGTGAGGTTGGGTGAGCCAACGCAGACCCTTTCAAGTAATACTACATGGTACCCATCCCATGGGTCCCAAATCTCCAGGTTCAAGGGCATCTTCCTACGTCGAAAACAGGCATGAGAAACCCAGAAGATGGTACACCGTGTGATCGGGAAAGGTTTCTAAAACGCACCTCATTTCTCATCTCCTTTGCTCGGGTTCGCCATTCCAGCCGATTTACTAGCCATCTCCCTCCTTGGAGAATCAGCACCTTTAACCTCCTGTTCCGTACAGGTTGCAATTTGTCCTGAGGATGAACGGGAAGAGGGGGAACCAATGAGAGACTAGCTCTAGGTGTTGGGACAGGCACAGGTCACTCTATTTTCCCATCAGGAAGAAGAATTAAGCACAAGCTCAGCCTGCCCCCCAGAACCAGAAGAGGGCCTGAAGCAATCCTGCGCTTTTGCGGCCAGCTCCCAAAAAAGCGAGTTGAAAAATGGAGCTCAGGGGCACTGCCATTCACAAACCTGCAGAGTTTTAAATGATACCTCTCATCCACAAATATATTAAGGGAAGGCAACGAAGAGGCTTTGAAAGCAAGGCAGAATTGCAGGAAACAGATTTCAGGAGGTAGATTCGAATCGCCTTGAAAGCACATGAAAAGCGGCAAAACGTGGACAATGATGCCCTTGGCCAAAAAGGGCGTATGCGTTTTTTCCTGAATATATTCAGGAAAAAACGCATACGCCCTTTTTGGCCAACCAAGCAACCTGGAAAGGCCAATCAGCGCTCCAAAGAAGTCTCGCTTCCCAGCGGGCAAAAGGGCCATGCGGAAAAAGTGTCCAAACCAGAAATGCAGGACCGGCCATGGAGAAATGGGAGCCTTGCTACGCTGATGGGTGGGATGTAAATTGCCAACAGCCACTCTGGAGAAGTGTATGGTGTGTTCTGAAACATCTAAAAAACACAGCTTGGAGAGCATAGGGCACTTCCACTCATGGGCGTATAAATTGGGAAAACTAAAAATCAGCAAGACAAAGGCACCCCAAAGTTTAGGGCTGCTCTGTTGACAAGAACCCCCACTTCATTACACCTTAAATATCCTAGGAAAGAGAAAAATGGATAAAGAAGTTATGGTCCTCATGTACAATGGAATATCACTCAGCCATGAAATCCACGTCATAAGGCTAGTAGCAGCACGATGAGTGGATTTAGGTACGACGATTCTAAGTGAAATAAGTCACACAGAAAAAGACACTTATCATAAGATATCACTTAGAGAGGGAATGTAAAAACCGCTACACTTGAACTGAATTACAAAACAGAACAGAGTCACACGTTCAGAAAACACACTATGGCTGCTGAACGGGAAAGGTGAGGTGGGGTGATGCATAAAACAAGGGTTTCAAATTAGGTCCGATACCGTTCCATAAACCCAATATGTAAGAGACAAGACCTATTCCTTTTTCAGTGAACTGGACTCAACACCCCCTATTCACCGCACAAGAATATATCTGACTAGTAAGAATCTTCAAACCTATGTATTGATATCTCTCTGTAAGTGAGTCAAGGGGGTGTAAAGCGGCATAAACACAGCCGTGAAAAGCAGCTAAACCCCATTATAAAAATAAATTACTTTTCAAAACCCGTGAAACAAAGGCAGTGAAAGAGAGAGAAATTCTTACAAAATTCGTTCAGGGGCTGTGATGCAACCTGGATTGACCATATCTAGACCCACAGCTGATTGAGACATAAGGGTGGACACTCTTGGGGCTGAGAGGTTCGCTGAGGTTGGGTGAGCCAACGCAGACCCTTTCAAGTAATACTGCATGGTACCCATCCCATGGGTCCCAAATCTCCAGGTTCAAGGGCATCTTCCTACGTCGAAAACAGGCATGAGAAACCCAGAAGATGGTACACCGTGTGATCGGGAAAGGTTTCTAAAACGCACCTCATTTCTCATCTCCTTTGCTCGGGTTCGCCATTCCAGCCGATTTACTAGCCATCTCCCTCCTTGGAGAATCAGCACCTTTAACCTCCTGTTCCGTACAGGTTGCAATTTGTCCTGAGGATGAACGGGAAGAGGGGGAACCAATGAGAGACTAGCTCTAGGTGTTGGGACAGGCACAGGTCACTCTATTTTCCCATCAGGAAGAAGAATTAAGCACAAGCTCAGCCTGCCCCCCAGAACCAGAAGAGGGCCTGAAGCAATCCTGCGCTTTTGCGGCCAGCTCCCAAAAAAGCGAGTTGAAAAATGGAGCTCAGGGGCACTGCAATTCACAAACCTGCAGAGTTTTAAATGATACCTCTCGTCCACAAGTATATTAAGGGAAGGCAACGAAGAGGCTTTGAAAGCAAGGCAGACTTGCAGGAAACAGATTTCAGGAGGTAGATTCGAATCGCCTTGAAAGCACATGAAAAGCGGCAAAACGTGGACAATGATGCCCTTGGCCAAAAAGGGCGTATGCGTTTTTTCCTGAATATATTCAGGAAAAAACGCATACGCCCTTTTTGGCCAACCAAGCAACCTGGAAAGGCCAATCAGCGCTCCAAAGAAGTCTCGCTTCCCAGCGGGCAAAAGGGCCATGCGGAAAAAAGTGTCCAAACCAGAAATGCAGGACCGGCCATGGAGAAATGGGAGCCTTGCTACGCTGATGGGTGGGATGTAAATTGCCAACAGCCACTCTGGAGAAGTGTACGGTGTGTTCTGAAACATCTAAAAAACACAGCTTGGAGAGCATAGGGCACTTCCACTCATGGGCGTATAAATTGGGAAAACTAAAAATCAGCAAGACACAGGCACCCCAAAGTTTAGGGCTGCTCTGTTGACAAGAACCCCCACTTCATTACACCTTAAATATCCTAGGAAAGAGAAAAATGGATAAAGAAGTGGTGGTCCTCATGTACAATGGAATATCACTCAGCCATGAAATCCACGTCATAAGGCTAGTAGCAGCACGATGAGTGGATTTAGGTACGACGATTCTAAGTGAAATAAGTCACACAGAAAAAGACACTTATCATAAGATATCACTTAGAGAGGGAATGTAAAAACCGCTACACTTGAACTGAATTACAAAACAGAACAGAGTCACACGTTCAGAAAACACACTATGGCTGCTGAACGGGAAAGGTGAGGTGGGGTGATGCATTAAACATGGGTTTCAAATTAGCTCAGATACCGTTCCATAAACCCAATATGTAAGAGACAAGACCTATTCCTTTTTCAGTGAACTGGACTCAACACCCCCTATTCACCGCACAAGAATATATCTGACTAGTAAGAATCTTCAAACCTATGTATTGATATCTCTCTGTAAGTGAGTCAAGGGGGTGTAAAGCGGCATAAACACAGCCGTGAAAAGCAGCTAAACCCCATTATAAAAATAAATTACTTTTCAAAACCCGTGAAACAAAGGCAGTGAAAGAGAGAGAAATTCTTACAAAATTCGTTCAGGGGCTGTGATGCAACCTGGATTGACCATATCTAGACCCACAGCTGATTGAGACATAAGGGTGGACACTCTTGGGGCTGAGAGGTTCGGTGAGGTTGGGTGAGCCAACGCAGACCCTTTCAAGTAATACTGCATGGTACCCATCCCATGGGTCCCAAATCTCCAGGTTCAAGGACATCTTCCTACGTCGAAAACAGGCATGAGAAACCCAGAAGATGGTACACCGTGTGATCGGGAAAGGTTTCTAAAACGCACCTCATTTCTCATCTCCTTTGTTCGGGTTCGCCATTCCAGCCGATTTACTAGCCATCTCCCTCCTTGGAGAATCAGCACCTTTAACCTCCTGTTCCGTACAGGTTGCAATTTGTCCTGAGGATGAACGGGAAGAGGGGGAACCAATGAGAGACTAGCTCTAGGTGTTGGGACAGGCACAGGTCACTCTATTTTCCCATCAGGAAGAAGAATTAAGCACAAGCTCAGCCTGCCCCCCAGAACCAGAAGAGGGCCTGAAGCAATCCTGCGCTTTTGCGGCCAGCTCCCAAAAAAGCGAGTTGAAAAATGGAGCTCAGGGGCACTGCAATTCACAAACCTGCAGAGTTTTAAATGATACCTCTCGTCCACAAATATATTAAGGGAAGGCAACGAAGAGGCTTTGAAAGCAAGGCAGAATTGCAGGAAACAGATTTCAGGAGGTAGATTCGAATCGCCTTGAAAGCACATGAAAAGCGGCAAAACGTGGACAATGATGCCCTTGGCCAAAAAGGGCGTATGCGTTTTTTCCTGAATATATTCAGGAAAAAACGCATACGCCCTTTTTGGCCAACCAAGCAACCTGGAAAGGCCAATCAGCGCTTCAAAGAAGTCTCGCTTCCCAGCGGGCAAAAGGGCCATGCGGAAAAAAGTGTCCAAACCAGAAATGCAGGACCGGCCATGGAGAAATGGGAGCCTTGCTACGCTGATGGGTGGGATGTAAATTGCCAACAGCCACTCTGGAGAAGTGTACGGTGTGTTCTGAAACATCTAAAAAACACAGCTTGGAGAGCATAGGGCACTTCCACTCATGGGCGTATAAATTGGGAAAACTAAAAATCAGCAAGACACAGGCACCCCAAAGTTTAGGGCTGCTCTGTTGACAAGAACCCCCACTTCATTACACCTTAAATATCCTAGGAAAGAGAAAAATGGATAAAGAAGTTGGGGTCCTCATGTACAATGGAATATCACTCAGCCATGAAATCAACGTCATAAGGCTAGTAGCAGCACGATGAGTGGATTTAGGTATGACGATTCTAAGTGAAATAAGTCACACAGAAAAAGACACTTATCATAAGATATCACTTAGAGAGGGAATGTAAAAACCGCTACACTTGAACTGAATTACAAAACAGAACAGAGTCACACGTTTAGGAAACACACTACGGCTGCTGAACGGGAAAGGTGACGTGGGGTGATGCATAAAACAAGGGTTTCAAATTAGCTCAGATACCGTTCCATAAACCCAATAGGTAAGAGACAAGACCTATTCCTTTTTCAGTGAACTGGACTCAACACCCCCTATTCACCGCACAAGAATATATCTGACTAGTAAGAATCTTCAAACCTATGTATTGATATCTCTCTGTAAGTGAGTCAAGGGGGTGTAAAGCGGCATAAACACAGCCGTGAAAAGCAGCTAAACCCCATTATAAAAATAAATTACTTTTCAAAACCCGTGAAACAAAGACAGTGAAAGAGAGAGAAATTCTTCCATAATTCGTTCAGGGGCTGTGATGCAACCTGGATTGACCATATCTAGACCCACAGCTGATTGAGACATAAGGGTGGACACTCTTGGGGCTGAGAGGTTCGGTGAGGTTGGGTGAGCCAACGCAGACCCTTTCAAATAATACTGCATGGTACCCATCCCATGGGTCCCAAATCTCCAGGTTCAAGGGCATCTTCCTACGTCGAAAACAGGCATGAGAAACCCAGAAGATGGTACACCGTGTGATCAGGAAAGGTTTCTAAAACGCACCTCATTTCTCATCTCCTTTGCTTGGGTTCGCCATTCCAGCCGATTTACTAGCCATCTCCCTCCTTGGAGAATCAGCACCTTTAACCTCCTGTTCCGTACAGGTTGCAATTTGTCCTGAGGATGAACGGGAAGAGGGGGAACCAATGAGAGACTAGCTCTAGGTGTTGGGACAGGCACAGGTCACTCTATTTTCCCATCAGGAAGAAGAATTAAGCACAAGCTCAGCCTGCCCCCCAGAACCAGAAGAGGGCCTGAAGCAATCCTGCGCTTTTGCGGGCAGCTCCCAAAAAAGCGAGTTGAAAAATGGAGCTCAGGGGCACTGCAATTCACAAACCTGCAGAGTTTTAAATGATACCTCTCGTCCACAAATATATTAAGGGAAGGCAACGAAGAGGCTTTGAAAGCAAGGCAGAATTGCAGGAAACAGATTTCAGGAGGTAGATTCGAATCGCCTTGAAAGCACATGAAAAGCGGCAAAACGTGGACAATGATGCCCTTGGCCAAAAAGGGCGTATGCGTTTTTTCCTGAATATATTCAGGAAAAAACGCATACGCCCTTTTTGGCCAACCAAGCAACCTGGAAAGGCCAATCAGCGCTCCAAAGAAGTCTCGCTTCCCAGCGGGCAAAAGGGCCATGCGGAAAAAAGTGTCCAAACCAGAAATGCAGGACCGGCCATGGAGAAATGGGAGCCTTGCTACGCTGATGGGTGGGATGTAAATTGCCAACAGCCACTCTGGAGAAGTGTACGGTGTGTTCTGAAACATCTAAAAAACACAGCTTGGAGAGCATAGGGCACTTCCACTCATGGGCGTATAAATTGGGAAAACTAAAAATCAGCAAGACACAGGCACCCCAAAGTTTAGGGCTGCTCTGTTGACAAGAACCCCCACTTCATTACACCTTAAATATCCTAGGAAAGAGAAAAATGGATAAAGAAGTTGGGGTCCTCATGTACAATGGAATATCACTCAGCCATGAAATCAACGTCATAAGGCTAGTAGCAGCACGATGAGTGGATTTAGGTATGACGATTCTAAGTGAAATAAGTCACACAGAAAAAGACACTTATCATAAGATATCACTTCTAGAGGGAATGTAAAAACCGCTACACTTGAACTGAATTACAAAACAGAACAGAGTCACACGTTTAGGAAACACACTACGGCTGCTGAACGGGAAAGGTGAGGTGGGGTGATGCATAAAACAAGGGTTTCAAATTAGCTCAGATACCGTTCCATAAACCCAATATGTAAGAGACAAGACCTATTCCTTTTGCAGTGAACTGGACTCAACACCCCCTATTCACCGCACAAGAATATATCTGACTAGTAAGAATCTTCAAACCTATGTATTGATATCTCTCTGTAAGTGAGTCAAGGGGGTGTAAAGTGGCATAAACACAGCCGTGAAAAGCAGCTAAACCCCATTATAAAAATAAATTACTTTTCAAATCCCGTGAAACAAAGACAGTGAAAGAGAGAGAATTTCTTCCAAAATTCGTTCAGGGGCTGTGATGAAACCAGGATTGACCATATCTAGACCCACAGCTGATTGAGACATAAGGGTGGACACTCTTGGGGCTGAGAGGTTCGGTGAGGTTGGGTGAGCCAACGCAGACCCTTTCAAATAATACTGCATGGTACCCATCCCATGAGTCCCAAATCTCCAGGTTCAAGGGCATCTTCCTACGTCGAAAACAGGCATGAGAAACCCAGAAGATGGTACACCGTGTGATCGGGAAAGGTTTCTAAAACGCACCTCATTTCTCATCTCCTTTGCTCGGGTTCGCCATTCCAGCCGATTTACTAGCCATCTCCCTCCTTGGAGAATCAGCACCTTTAACCTCCTGTTCCGTACAGGTTGCAATTTGTCCTGAGGATGAACGGGAAGAGGGGGAACCAATGAGAGACTAGCTCTAGGGGTTGGGACAGGCACAGGTCACTCTATTTTCCCATCAGGAAGAAGAATCAAGCACAAGCTCAGCCTGCCCCCCAGAACCAGAAGAGGGCCTGAAGCAATCCTGCGCTTTTGCGGGCAGCTCCCAAAAAAGCGAGTTGAAAAATGGAGCTCAGGGGCACTGCAATTCACAAACCTGCAGAGTTTTAAATGATACCTCTCGTCCACAAATATATTAAGGGAAGGCAACGAAGAGGCTTTGAAAGCAAGGCAGAATTGCAGGAAACAGATTTCAGGAGGTAGATTCGAATCGCCTTGAAAGCACATGAAAAGCGGCAAAACGTGGACAATGATGCCCTTGGCCAAAAAGGGCGTATGCGTTTTTTCCTGAATATATTCAGGAAAAAACGCATACGCCCTTTTTGGCCAACCAAGCAACCTGGAAAGGCCAATCAGCGCTCCAAAGAAGTCTCGCTTCCCAGCGGGCAAAAGGGCCATGCGGAAAAAAGTGTCCAAACCAGAAATGCAGGACCGGCCATGGAGAAATGGGAGCCTTGCTACGCTGATGGGTGGGATGTAACTTGCCAACAGCCACTCTGGAGAAGTGTACGGTGTTTTCTGAAACATCTAAAAAACACAGCTTGGAGAGCATAGGGCACTTCCACTCATGGGCGTATAAATTGGGAAAACTAAAAATCAGCAAGACACAGGCACCCCAAAGTTTAGGGCTGCTCTGTTGACAAGAACCCCCACTTCATTACACCTTAAATATCCTAGGAAAGAGAAAAATGGATAAAGAAGTTGGGGTCCTCATGTACAATGGAATATCACTCAGCCATGAAATCAACGTCATAAGGCTAGTAGCAGCACGATGAGTGGATTTAGGTATGACGATTCTAAGTGAAATAAGTCACACAGAAAAAGACACTTATCATAAGATATCACTTCTAGAGGGAATGTAAAAACCGCTACACTTGAACTGAATTACAAAACAGAACAGAGTCACACGTTTAGGAAACACACTACGGCTGCTGAACGGGAAAGGTGAGGTGGGGTGATGCATAAAACAAGGGTTTCAAATTAGCTCAGATACCGTTCCATAAACCCAATATGTAAGAGACAAGACCTATTCCTTTTTCAGTGAACTGGACTCAACACCCCCTATTCACCGCACAAGAATATATCTGACTAGTAAGAATCTTCAAACCTATGTATTGATATCTCTCTGTAAGTGAGTCAAGGGGGTGTAAAGTGGCATAAACACAGCCGTGAAAAGCAGCTAAACCCCATTATAAAAATAAATTACTTTTCAAAACCCGTGAAACAAAGACAGTGAAAGAGAGAGAATTTCTTCCAAAATTCGTTCAGGGGCTGTGATGCAACCAGGATTGACCATATCTAGACCCACAGCTGATTGAGACATAAGGGTGGACACTCTTGGGGCTGAGAGGTTCGGTGAGGTTGGGTGAGCCAACGCAGACCCTTTCAAATAATACTGCATGGTACCCATCCCATGAGTCCCAAATCTCCAGGTTCAAGGGCATCTTCCTACGTCGAAAACAGGCATGAGAAACCCAGAAGATGGTACACCGTGTGATCGGGAAAGGTTTCTAAAACGCACCTCATTTCTCATCTCCTTTGCTTGGGTTCGCCATTCCAGCCGATTTACTAGCCATCTCCCTCCTTGGAGAATCAGCACCTTTAACCTCCTGTTCCGTACAGGTTGCAATTTGTCCTGAGGATGAACGGGAAGAGGGGGAACCAATGAGAGACTAGCTCTAGGTGTTGGGACAGGCACAGGTCACTCTATTTTCCCATCAGGAAGAAGAATTAAGCACAAGCTCAGCCTGCCCCCCAGAACCAGAAGAGGGCCTGAAGAAATCCTGCGCTTTTGCGGCCAGCTCCCAAAAAAGCGAGTTGAAAAATGGAGCTCAGGGGCACTGCAATTCACAAACCTGCAGAGTATTAAATGATACCTCTCGTCCACAAATATATTAAGGGAAGGCAACGAAGAGGCTTTGAAAGCAAGGCAGAATTGCAGGAAACAGATTTCAGGAGGTAGATTCGAATCGCCTTGAAAGCACATGAAAAGCGGCAAAACGTGGACAATGATGCCCTTGGCCAAAAAGGGCGTATGCGTTTTTTCCTGAATATATTCAGGAAAAAACGCATACGCCCTTTTTGGCCAACCAAGCAACCTGGAAAGGCCAATCAGCGCTCCAAAGAAGTCTCGCTTCCCAGCGGGCAAAAGGGCCATGCGGAAAAAAGTGTCCAAACCAGAAATGCAGGACCGGCCATGGAGAAATGGGAGCCTTGCTACGCTGATGGGTGGGATGTAAATTGCCAACAGCCACTCTGGAGAAGTGTACGGTGTGTTCTGAAACATCTAAAAAACACAGCTTGGAGAGCATAGGGCACTTCCACTCATGGGCGTATAAATTGGGAAAACTAAAAATCAGCAAGACACAGGCACCCCAAAGTTTAGGGCTGCTCTGTTGACAAGAACCCCCACTTCATTACACCTTAAATATCCTAGGAAAGAGAAAAATGGATAAAGAAGTTGGGGTCCTCATGTACAATGGAATATCACTCAGCCATGAAATCAACGTCATAAGGCTAGTAGCAGCACGATGAGTGGATTTAGGTATGACGATTCTAAGTGAAATAAGTCACACAGAAAAAGACACTTATCATAAGATATCACTTAGAGAGGGAATGTAAAAACCGCTACACTTGAACTGAATTACAAAACAGAACAGAGTCACACGTTTAGGAAACACACTACGGCTGCTGAACGGGAAAGGTGACGTGGGGTGATGCATAAAACAAGGGTTTCAAATTAGCTCAGATACCGTTCCATAAACCCAATAGGTAAGAGACAAGACCTATTCCTTTTTCAGTGAACTGGACTCAACACCCCCTATTCACCGCACAAGAATATATCTGACTAGTAAGAATCTTCAAACCTATGTATTGATATCTCTCTGTAAGTGAGTCAAGGGGGTGTAAAGCGGCATAAACACAGCCGTGAAAAGCAGCTAAACCCCATTATAAAAATAAATTACTTTTCAAAACCCGTGAAACAAAGACAGTGAAAGAGAGAGAAATTCTTCCATAATTCGTTCAGGGGCTGTGATGCAACCTGGATTGACCATATCTAGACCCACAGCTGATTGAGACATAAGGGTGGACACTCTTGGGGCTGAGAGGTTCGGTGAGGTTGGGTGAGCCAACGCAGACCCTTTCAAATAATACTGCATGGTACCCATCCCATGGGTCCCAAATCTCCAGGTTCAAGGGCATCTTCCTACGTCGAAAACAGGCATGAGAAACCCAGAAGATGGTACACCGTGTGATCAGGAAAGGTTTCTAAAACGCACCTCATTTCTCATCTCCTTTGCTTGGGTTCGCCATTCCAGCCGATTTACTAGCCATCTCCCTCCTTGGAGAATCAGCACCTTTAACCTCCTGTTCCGTACAGGTTGCAATTTGTCCTGAGGATGAACGGGAAGAGGGGGAACCAATGAGAGACTAGCTCTAGGTGTTGGGACAGGCACAGGTCACTCTATTTTCCCATCAGGAAGAAGAATTAAGCACAAGCTCAGCCTGCCCCCCAGAACCAGAAGAGGGCCTGAAGCAATCCTGCGCTTTTGCGGCCAGCTCCCAAAAAAGCGAGTTGAAAAATGGAGCTCAGGGGCACTGCAATTCACAAACCTGCAGAGTTTTAAATGATACCTCTCGTCCACAAATATATTAAGGGAAGGCAACGAAGAGGCTTTGAAAGCAAGGCAGAATTGCAGGAAACAGATTTCAGGAGGTAGATTCGAATCGCCTTGAAAGCACATGAAAAGCGGCAAAACGTGGACAATGATGCCCTTGGCCAAAAAGGGCGTATGCGTTTTTTCCTGAATATATTCAGGAAAAAACGCATACGCCCTTTTTGGCCAACCAAGCAACCTGGAAAGGCCAATCAGCGCTCCAAAGAAGTCTCGCTTCCCAGCGGGCAAAAGGGCCATGCGGAAAAAAGTGTCCAAACCAGAAATGCAGGACCGGCCATGGAGAAATGGGAGCCTTGCTACGCTGATGGGTGGGATGTAAATTGCCAACAGCCACTCTGGAGAAGTGTACGGTGTGTTCTGAAACATCTAAAAAACACAGCTTGGAGAGCATAGGGCACTTCCACTCATGGGCGTATAAATTGGGAAAACTAAAAATCAGCAAGACACAGGCACCCCAAAGTTTAGGGCTGCTCTGTTGACAAGAACCCCCACTTCATTACACCTTAAATATCCTAGGAAAGAGAAAAATGGATAAAGAAGTTGGGGTCCTCATGTACAATGGAATATCACTCAGCCATGAAATCAACGTCATAAGGCTAGTAGCAGCACGATGAGTGGATTTAGGTATGACGATTCTAAGTGAAATAAGTCACACAGAAAAAGACACTTATCATAAGATATCACTTCTAGAGGGAATGTAAAAACCGCTACACTTGAACTGAATTACAAAACAGAACAGAGTCACACGTTTAGGAAACACACTACGGCTGCTGAACGGGAAAGGTGAGGTGGGGTGATGCATAAAACAAGGGTTTCAAATTAGCTCAGATACCGTTCCATAAACCCAATATGTAAGAGACAAGACCTATTCCTTTTGCAGTGAACTGGACTCAACACCCCCTATTCACCGCACAAGAATATATCTGACTAGTAAGAATCTTCAAACCTATGTATTGATATCTCTCTGTAAGTGAGTCAAGGGGGTGTAAAGTGGCATAAACACAGCCGTGAAAAGCAGCTAAACCCCATTATAAAAATAAATTACTTTTCAAATCCCGTGAAACAAAGACAGTGAAAGAGAGAGAATTTCTTCCAAAATTCGTTCAGGGGCTGTGATGAAACCAGGATTGACCATATCTAGACCCACAGCTGATTGAGACATAAGGGTGGACACTCTTGGGGCTGAGAGGTTCGGTGAGGTTGGGTGAGCCAACGCAGACCCTTTCAAATAATACTGCATGGTACCCATCCCATGAGTCCCAAATCTCCAGGTTCAAGGGCATCTTCCTACGTCGAAAACAGGCATGAGAAACCCAGAAGATGGTACACCGTGTGATCGGGAAAGGTTTCTAAAACGCACCTCATTTCTCATCTCCTTTGCTCGGGTTCGCCATTCCAGCCGATTTACTAGCCATCTCCCTCCTTGGAGAATCAGCACCTTTAACCTCCTGTTCCGTACAGGTTGCAATTTGTCCTGAGGATGAACGGGAAGAGGGGGAACCAATGAGAGACTAGCTCTAGGGGTTGGGACAGGCACAGGTCACTCTATTTTCCCATCAGGAAGAAGAATCAAGCACAAGCTCAGCCTGCCCCCCAGAACCAGAAGAGGGCCTGAAGCAATCCTGCGCTTTTGCGGGCAGCTCCCAAAAAAGCGAGTTGAAAAATGGAGCTCAGGGGCACTGCAATTCACAAACCTGCAGAGTTTTAAATGATACCTCTCGTCCACAAATATATTAAGGGAAGGCAACGAAGAGGCTTTGAAAGCAAGGCAGAATTGCAGGAAACAGATTTCAGGAGGTAGATTCGAATCGCCTTGAAAGCACATGAAAAGCGGCAAAACGTGGACAATGATGCCCTTGGCCAAAAAGGGCGTATGCGTTTTTTCCTGAATATATTCAGGAAAAAACGCATACGCCCTTTTTGGCCAACCAAGCAACCTGGAAAGGCCAATCAGCGCTCCAAAGAAGTCTCGCTTCCCAGCGGGCAAAAGGGCCATGCGGAAAAAAGTGTCCAAACCAGAAATGCAGGACCGGCCATGGAGAAATGGGAGCCTTGCTACGCTGATGGGTGGGATGTAACTTGCCAACAGCCACTCTGGAGAAGTGTACGGTGTTTTCTGAAACATCTAAAAAACACAGCTTGGAGAGCATAGGGCACTTCCACTCATGGGCGTATAAATTGGGAAAACTAAAAATCAGCAAGACACAGGCACCCCAAAGTTTAGGGCTGCTCTGTTGACAAGAACCCCCACTTCATTACACCTTAAATATCCTAGGAAAGAGAAAAATGGATAAAGAAGTTGGGGTCCTCATGTACAATGGAATATCACTCAGCCATGAAATCAACGTCATAAGGCTAGTAGCAGCACGATGAGTGGATTTAGGTATGACGATTCTAAGTGAAATAAGTCACACAGAAAAAGACACTTATCATAAGATATCACTTCTAGAGGGAATGTAAAAACCGCTACACTTGAACTGAATTACAAAACAGAACAGAGTCACACGTTTAGGAAACACACTACGGCTGCTGAACGGGAAAGGTGAGGTGGGGTGATGCATAAAACAAGGGTTTCAAATTAGCTCAGATACCGTTCCATAAACCCAATATGTAAGAGACAAGACCTATTCCTTTTTCAGTGAACTGGACTCAACACCCCCTATTCACCGCACAAGAATATATCTGACTAGTAAGAATCTTCAAACCTATGTATTGATATCTCTCTGTAAGTGAGTCAAGGGGGTGTAAAGTGGCATAAACACAGCCGTGAAAAGCAGCTAAACCCCATTATAAAAATAAATTACTTTTCAAAACCCGTGAAACAAAGACAGTGAAAGAGAGAGAATTTCTTCCAAAATTCGTTCAGGGGCTGTGATGCAACCAGGATTGACCATATCTAGACCCACAGCTGATTGAGACATAAGGGTGGACACTCTTGGGGCTGAGAGGTTCGGTGAGGTTGGGTGAGCCAACGCAGACCCTTTCAAATAATACTGCATGGTACCCATCCCATGAGTCCCAAATCTCCAGGTTCAAGGGCATCTTCCTACGTCGAAAACAGGCATGAGAAACCCAGAAGATGGTACACCGTGTGATCGGGAAAGGTTTCTAAAACGCACCTCATTTCTCATCTCCTTTGCTTGGGTTCGCCATTCCAGCCGATTTACTAGCCATCTCCCTCCTTGGAGAATCAGCACCTTTAACCTCCTGTTCCGTACAGGTTGCAATTTGTCCTGAGGATGAACGGGAAGAGGGGGAACCAATGAGAGACTAGCTCTAGGTGTTGGGACAGGCACAGGTCACTCTATTTTCCCATCAGGAAGAAGAATTAAGCACAAGCTCAGCCTGCCCCCCAGAACCAGAAGAGGGCCTGAAGAAATCCTGCGCTTTTGCGGCCAGCTCCCAAAAAAGCGAGTTGAAAAATGGAGCTCAGGGGCACTGCAATTCACAAACCTGCAGAGTATTAAATGATACCTCTCGTCCACAAATATATTAAGGGAAGGCAACGAAGAGGCTTTGAAAGCAAGGCAGAATTGCAGGAAACAGATTTCAGGAGGTAGATTCGAATCGCCTTGAAAGCACATGAAAAGCGGCAAAACGTGGACAATGATGCCCTTGGCCAAAAAGGGCGTATGCGTTTTTTCCTGAATATATTCAGGAAAAAACGCATACGCCCTTTTTGGCCAACCAAGCAACCTGGAAAGGCCAATCAGCGCTCCAAAGAAGTCTCGCTTCCCAGCGGGCAAAAGGGCCATGCGGAAAAAAGTGTCCAAACCAGAAATGCAGGACCGGCCATGGAGAAATGGGAGCCTTGCTACGCTGATGGGTGGGATGTAAATTGCCAACAGCCACTCTGGAGAAGTGTACGGTGTGTTCTGAAACATCTAAAAAACACAGCTTGGAGAGCATAGGGCACTTCCACTCATGGGCGTATAAATTGGGAAAACTAAAAATCAGCAAGACACAGGCACCCCAAAGTTTAGGGCTGCTCTGTTGACAAGAACCCCCACTTCATTACACCTTAAATATCCTAGGAAAGAGAAAAATGGATAAAGAAGTTGGGGTCCTCATGTACAATGGAATATCACTCAGCCATGAAATCAACGTCATAAGGCTAGTAGCAGCACGATGAGTGGATTTAGGTACGACGATTCTAAGTGAAATAAGTCACACAGAAAAAGACACTTATCATAAGATATCACTTCTAGAGGGAATGTAAAAACCACTACACTTGAACTGAATTACAAAACAGAACAGAGTCACACGTTTAGGAAACACACTACGGCTGCTGAACGGGAAAGGTGAGGTGGGTGATGCATAAAACAAGGGTTTCAAATTAGCTCAGATACCGTTCCATAAACCCAATATGTAAGAGACAAGACCTATTCCTTTTTCAGTGAACTGGACTCAACACCCCCTATTCACCGCACAAGAATATATCTGACTAGTAAGAATCTTCAAACCTATGTATTGATATCTCTCTGTAAGTGAGTCAAGGGGGTGTAAAGCGGCATAAACACAGCCGTGAAAAGCAGCTAAACCCCATTATAAAAATAAATTACTTTTCAAAACCCGTGAAACAAAGACAGTGAAAGAGAGAGAAATTCTTACAAAATTCGTTCAGGGGCTGTGATGCAACCTGGATTGACCATATCTAGACCCACAGCTGATTGAGACATAAGGGTGGACACTCTTGGGGCTGAGAGGTTCGGTGAGGTTGGGTGAGCCAACGCAGACCCTTTCAAGTAATACTGCATGGTACCCATCCCATGGGTCCCAAATCTCCAGGTTCAAGGGCATCTTCCTACGTCGAAAACAGGCATGAGAAACCCAGAAGACGGTACACCATGTGATCGGGAAAGGTTTCTAAAACGCACCTCATTTCTCATCTCCTTTGCTTGGGTTCGCCATTCCAGCCGATTTACTAGCCATCTCCCTCCTTGGAGAATCAGCACCTTTAACCTCCTGTTCCGTACAGGTTGCAATTTGTCCTGAGGATGAACGGGAAGAGGGGGAACCAATGAGAGACTAGCTCTAGGTGTTGGGACAGGCACAGGTCACTCTATTTTCCCATCAGGAAGAAGAATTAAGCACAAGCTCAGCCTGCCCCCCAGAACCAGAAGAGGGCCTGAAGCAATCCTGCGCTTTTGCGGCCAGCTCCCAAAAAAGCGAGTTGAAAAATGGAGCTCAGGGGCACTGCAATTCACAAACCTGCAGAGTTTTAAATGATACCTCTCGTCCACAAATATATTAAGGGAAGGCAACGAAGAGGCTTTGAAAGCAAGGCAGAATTGCAGAAAACAGATTTCAGGAGGTAGATTCGAATCGCCTTGAAAGCACATGAAAAGCGGCAAAACGTGGACAATGATGCCCTTGGCCAAAAAGGGCGTATGCGTTTTTTCCTGAATATATTCAGGAAAAAACGCATACGCCCTTTTTGGCCAACCAAGCAACCTGGAAAGGCCAATCAGCGCTCCAAAGAAGTCTCGCTTCCCAGCGGGCAAAAGGGCCATGCGGAAAAAAGTGTCCAAACCAGAAATGCAGGACCGGCCATCTAGAAATGGGAGCCTTGCTACGCTGATGGGTGGGATGTAAATTGCCAACAGCCACTCTGGAGAAGTGTACGGTGTGTTCTGAAACATCTAAAAAACACAGCTTGGAGAGCATAGGGCACTTCCACTCATGGGCGTATAAATTGGGAAAACTAAAAATCAGCAAGACACAGGCACCCCAAAGTTTAGGGCTGCTCTGTTGACAAGAACCCCCACTTCATTACACCTTAAATATCCTAGGAAAGAGAAAAATGGATAAAGAAGTTGGGGTCCTCATGTACAATGGAATATCACTCAGCCATGAAATCAACGTCATAAGGCTAGTAGCAGCACGATGAGTGGATTTAGGTATGACGATTCTAAGTGAAATAAGTCACACAGAAAAAGACACTTATCATAAGATATCACTTCTAGAGGGAATGTAAAAACCGCTACACTTGAACTGAATTACAAAACAGAACAGAGTCACACGTTTAGAAAACACACTATGGCTGCTGAACGGGAAAGGTGAGGTGGGGTGATGCATAAAACAAGGGTTTCAAATTAGCTCAGATACCGTTCCATAAACCCAATATGTAAGAGACAAGACCTATTCCTTTTTCAGTGAACTGGACTCAACACCCCCTATTCACCACACAAGAATATATCTGACTAGTAAGAATCTTCAAACCTATGTATTGATATCTCTCTGTAAGTGAGTCAAGGGGGTGTAAAGTGGCATAAACACAGCCGTGAAAAGCAGCTAAACCCCATTATAAAAATAAATTACTTTTCAAAACCCGTGAAACAAAGACAGTGAAAGAGAGAGAAATTCTTCCAAAATTCGTTCAGGGGCTGTGATGCAACCAGGATTGACCATATCTAGACCCACAGCTAATTGAGACATAAGGGTGGACACTCTTGGGGCTGAGAGGTTCGGTGAGGTTGGGTTAGCCAACGCAGACCCTTTCAAATAATACTGCATGGTACCCATCCCATGAGTCCCAAATCTCCAGGTTCAAGGGCATCTTCCTACGTCGAAAACAGGCATGCGAAACCCAGAAGATGGTACACCGTGTGATCAGGAAAGGTTTCTAAAACGCACCTCATTTCTCATCTCCTTTGCTTGGGTTCGCCATTCCAGCCGATTTACTAGCCATCTCCCTCCTTGGAGAATCAGCACCTTTAACCTCCTGTTCCGTACAGGTTGCAATTTGTCCTGAGGATGAACGGGAAGAGGGGGAACCAATGAGAGACTAGCTCTAGGTGTTGAGACAGGCACAGGTCACTCTATTTTCCCATCAGGAAGAAGAATTAAGCACAAGCTCAGCCTGCCCCCCAGAACCAGAAGAGGGCCTGAAGCAATCCTGCGCTTTTGCGGTCAGCTCCCAAAAAAGCGAGTTGAAAAATGGAGCTCAGGGGCACTGCAATTCACAAACCTGCAGAGTTTTAAATGATACCTCTCGTCCACAAATATATTAAGGGAAGGCAACGAAGAGGCTCTGAAACCAAGGCAGAATTGCAGGAAACAGATTTCAGGAGGTAGATTCGAATCGCCTTGAAAGCACATGAAAAGCGGCAAAACGTGGACAATGATGCCCTTGGCCAAAAAGGGCGTATGCGTTTTTTCCTGAATATATTCAGGAAAAAATGCATACGCCCTTTTTGGCCAACCAAGCAACCTGGAAAGGCCAATCAGCGCTCCAAAGAAGTCTCGCTTCCCAGCGGGCAAAAGGGCCATGCGGAAAAAAGTGTCCAAACCAGAAATGCAGGACCGGCCATGGAGAAATGGGAGCCTTGCTACGCTGATGGGTGGGATGTAAATTGCCAACAGCCACTCTGGAGAAGTGTACAGTGTGTTCTGAAACATCTAAAAAACACAGCTTGGAGAGCATAGGGCACTTCCACTCATGGGCGTATAAATTGGGAAAACTAAAAATCAGCAAGACACAGGCACCCCAAAGTTTAGGGCTGCTCTGTTGACAAGAACCCCCACTTCATTACACCTTAAATATCCTAGGAAAGAGAAAAATGGATAAAGAAGTTGGGGTCCTCATGTACAATGGAATATCACTCAGCCATGAAATCCACGTCATAAGGCTAGTAGCAGCACGATGAGTGGATTTAGGTACGACGATTCTAAGTGAAATAAGTCACACAGAAAAAGACACTTATCATAAGATATCACTTCTAGAGGCAATGTAAAAACCGCTACACTTGAACTGAATTACAAAACAGAACAGAGTCACACGTTTAGAAAACACACTATGGCTGCTGAACGGGAAAGGTGAGGTGGGGTGATGCATAAAACAAGGGTTTCAAATTAGCTCAGATACCGTTCCATAAACCCAATATGTAAGAGACAAGACCTATTCCTTTTTCAGTGAACTGGACTCAACACCCCCTATTCACCGCACAAGAATATATCTGACTAGTAAGAATCTTCAAACCTATGTATTGATATCTCTCTGTAAGTGAGTCAAGGGGGTGTAAAGCGGCATAAACACAGCCGTGAAAAGCAGCTAAACCCCATTATAAAAATAAATTACTTTTCAAAACCCGTGAAACAAAGACAGTGAAAGAGAGAGAAATTCTTACAAAATTCGTTCAGGGGCTGTGATGCAACCTGGATTGACCATATCTAGACCCACAGCTGATTGAGACATAAGGGTGGACACTCTTGGGGCTGAGAGGTTCGGTGAGGTTGGGTGAGCCAACGCAGACCCTTTCAAGTAATACTGCATGGTACCCATCCCATGGGTCCCAAATCTCCAGGTTCAAGGGCATCTTCCTACGTCGAAAACAGGCATGAGAAACCCAGAAGATGGTACACCGTGTGATCGGGAAAGGTTTCTAAAACGCACCTCATTTCTCATCTCCTTTGCTCGGGTTCGCCATTCCAGCCGATTTACTAGCCATCTCCCTCCTTGGAGAATCAGCACCTTTAACCTCCTGTTCCGTACAGGTTGCAATTTGTCCTGAGGATGAACGGGAAGAGGGGGAACCAATGAGAGACTAGCTCTAGGTGTTGGGACAGGCACAGGTCACTCTATTTTCCCATCAGGAAGAAGAATTAAGCACAAGCTCAGCCTGCCCCCCAGAACCAGAAGAGGGCCTGAAGAAATCCTGCGCTTTTGCGGCCAGCTCCCAAAAAAGCGAGTTGAAAAATGGAGCTCAGGGGCACTGCAATTCACAAACCTGCAGAGTATTAAATGATACCTCTCGTCCACAAATATATTAAGGGAAGGCAACGAAGAGGCTTTGAAAGCAAGGCAGAATTGCAGGAAACAGATTTCAGGAGGTAGATTCGAATCGCCTTGAAAGCACATGAAAAGCGGCAAAACGTGGACAATGATGCCCTTGGCCAAAAAGGGCGTATGCGTTTTTTCCTGAATATATTCAGGAAAAAACGCATACGCCCTTTTTGGCCAACCAATCAACCTGGAAAGGCCAATCAGCGCTCCAAAGAAGTCTCGCTTCCCAGCGGGCAAAAGGGCCATGCGGAAAAAAGTGTCCAAACCAGAAATGCAGGACCGGCCATGGAGAAATGGGAGCCTTGCTACGCTGATGGGTGGGATGTAAATTGCCAACAGCCACTCTGGAGAAGTGTACGGTGTGTTCTGAAACATCTAAAAAACACAGCTTGGAGAGCATAGGGCACTTCCACTCATGGGCGTATAAATTGGGAAAACTAAAAATCAGCAAGACACAGGCACCCCAAAGTTTAGGGCTGCTCTGTTGACAAGAACCCCCACTTCATTACACCTTAAATATCCTAGGAAAGAGAAAAATGGATAAAGAAGTTGGGGTCCTCATGTACAATGGAATATCACTCAGCCATGAAATCAACGTCATAAGGCTAGTAGCAGCACGATGAGTGGATTTAGGTACGACGATTCTAAGTGAAATAAGTCACACAGAAAAAGACACTTATCATAAGATATCACTTCTAGAGAGAATGTAAAAACCACTACACTTGAACTGAATTACAAAACAGAACAGAGTCACACGTTTAGGAAACACACTACGGCTGCTGAACGGGAAAGGTGAGGTGGGTGATGCAAAAAACAAGGGTTTCAAATTAGCTCAGATACCGTTCCATAAACCCAATATGTAAGAGACAAGACCTATTCCTTTTTCAGTGAACTGGACTCAACACCCCCTATTCACCGCACAAGAATATATCTGACTAGTAAGAATCTTCAAACCTATGTATTGATATCTCTCTGTAAGTGAGTCAAGGGGGTGTAAAGCGGCATAAACACAGCCGTGAAAAGCAGCTAAACCCCATTATAAAAATAAATTACTTTTCAAAACCCGTGAAACAAAGACAGTGAAAGAGAGAGAAATTCTTACAAAATTCGTTCAGGGGCTGTGATGCAACCTGGATTGACCATATCTAGACCCACAGCTGATTGAGACATAAGGGTGGACACTCTTGGGGCTGAGAGGTTCGGTGAGGTTGGGTGAGCCAACGCAGACCCTTTCAAGTAATACTGCATGGTACCCATCCCATGGGTCCCAAATCTCCAGGTTCAAGGGCATCTTCCTACGTCGAAAACAGGCATGAGAAACCCAGAAGACGGTACACCATGTGATCGGGAAAGGTTTCTAAAACGCACCTCATTTCTCATCTCCTTTGCTTGGGTTCGCCATTCCAGCCGATTTACTAGCCATCTCCCTCCTTGGAGAATCAGCACCTTTAACCTCCTGTTCCGTACAGGTTGCAATTTGTCCTGAGGATGAACGGGAAGAGGGGGAACCAATGAGAGACTAGCTCTAGGTGTTGGGACAGGCACAGGTCACTCTATTTTCCCATCAGGAAGAAGAATTAAGCACAAGCTCAGCCTGCCCCCCAGAACCAGAAGAGGGCCTGAAGCAATCCTGCGCTTTTGCGGCCAGCTCCCAAAAAAGCGAGTTGAAAAATGGAGCTCAGGGGCACTGCAATTCACAAACCTGCAGAGTTTTAAATGATACCTCTCGTCCACAAATATATTAAGGGAAGGCAACGAAGAGGCTTTGAAAGCAAGGCAGAATTGCAGAAAACAGATTTCAGGAGGTAGATTCGAATCGCCTTGAAAGCACATGAAAAGCGGCAAAACGTGGACAATGATGCCCTTGGCCAAAAAGGGCGTATGCGTTTTTTCCTGAATATATTCAGGAAAAAACGCATACGCCCTTTTTGGCCAACCAAGCAACCTGGAAAGGCCAATCAGCGCTCCAAAGAAGTCTCGCTTCCCAGCGGGCAAAAGGGCCATGCGGAAAAAAGTGTCCAAACCAGAAATGCAGGACCGGCCATGGAGAAATGGGAGCCTTGCTACGCTGATGGGTGGGATGTAAATTGCCAACAGCCACTCTGGAGAAGTGTACGGTGTGTTCTGAAACATCTAAAAAACACAGCTTGGAGAGCATAGGGCACTTCCACTCATGGGCGTATAAATTGGGAAAACTAAAAATCAGCAAGACACAGGCACCCCAAAGTTTAGGGCTGCTCTGTTGACAAGAACCCCCACTTCATTACACCTTAAATATCCTAGGAAAGAGAAAAATGGATAAAGAAGTTGGGGTCCTCATGTACAATGGAATATCACTCAGCCATGAAATCAACGTCATAAGGCTAGTAGCAGCACGATGAGCGGATTTAGGTATGACGATTCTAAGTGAAATAAGTCACACAGAAAAAGACACTTATCATAAGATATCACTTCTAGAGGGAATGTAAAAACCGCTACACTTGAACTGAATTACAAAACAGAACAGAGTCACACGTTTAGAAAACACACTATGGCTGCTGAACGGGAAAGGTGAGGTGGGGTGATGCATAAAACAAGGGTTTCAAATTAGCTCAGATACCGTTCCATAAACCCAATATGTAAGAGACAAGACCTATTCCTTTTTCAGTGAACTGGACTCAACACCCCCTATTCACCACACAAGAATATATCTGACTAGTAAGAATCTTCAAACCTATGTATTGATATCTCTCTGTAAGTGAGTCAAGGGGGTGTAAAGTGGCATAAACACAGCCGTGAAAAGCAGCTAAACCCCATTATAAAAATAAATTACTTTTCAAAACCCGTGAAACAAAGACAGTGAAAGAGAGAGAAATTCTTCCAAAATTCGTTCAGGGGCTGTGATGCAACCAGGATTGACCATATCTAGACCCACAGCTAATTGAGACATAAGGGTGGACACTCTTGGGGCTGAGAGGTTCGGTGAGGTTGGGTTAGCCAACGCAGACCCTTTCAAATAATACTGCATGGTACCCATCCCATGAGTCCCAAATCTCCAGGTTCAAGGGCATCTTCCTACGTCGAAAACAGGCATGCGAAACCCAGAAGATGGTACACCGTGTGATCAGGAAAGGTTTCTAAAACGCACCTCATTTCTCATCTCCTTTGCTTGGGTTCGCCATTCCAGCCGATTTACTAGCCATCTCCCTCCTTGGAGAATCAGCACCTTTAACCTCCTGTTCCGTACAGGTTGCAATTTGTCCTGAGGATGAACGGGAAGAGGGGGAACCAATGAGAGACTAGCTCTAGGTGTTGAGACAGGCACAGGTCACTCTATTTTCCCATCAGGAAGAAGAATTAAGCACAAGCTCAGCCTGCCCCCCAGAACCAGAAGAGGGCCTGAAGCAATCCTGCGCTTTTGCGGTCAGCTCCCAAAAAAGCGAGTTGAAAAATGGAGCTCAGGGGCACTGCAATTCACAAACCTGCAGAGTTTTAAATGATACCTCTCGTCCACAAATATATTAAGGGAAGGCAACGAAGAGGCTCTGAAACCAAGGCAGAATTGCAGGAAACAGATTTCAGGAGGTAGATTCGAATCGCCTTGAAAGCACATGAAAAGCGGCAAAACGTGGACAATGATGCCCTTGGCCAAAAAGGGCGTATGCGTTTTTTCCTGAATATATTCAGGAAAAAATGCATACGCCCTTTTTGGCCAACCAAGCAACCTGGAAAGGCCAATCAGCGCTCCAAAGAAGTCTCGCTTCCCAGCGGGCAAAAGGGCCATGCGGAAAAAAGTGTCCAAACCAGAAATGCAGGACCGGCCATGGAGAAATGGGAGCCTTGCTACGCTGATGGGTGGGATGTAAATTGCCAACAGCCACTCTGGAGAAGTGTACAGTGTGTTCTGAAACATCTAAAAAACACAGCTTGGAGAGCATAGGGCACTTCCACTCATGGGCGTATAAATTGGGAAAACTAAAAATCAGCAAGACACAGGCACCCCAAAGTTTAGGGCTACTCTGTTGACAAGAACCCCCACTTCATTACACCTTAAATATCCTAGGAAAGAGAAAAATGGATAAAGAAGTTGGGGTCCTCATGTACAATGGAATATCACTCAGCCATGAAATCCACGTCATAAGGCTAGTAGCAGCACGATGAGTGGATTTAGGTACGACGATTCTAAGTGAAATAAGTCACACAGAAAAAGACACTTATCATAAGATATCACTTAGAGAGGGAATGTAAAAACCGCTACACTTGAACTGAATTGCAAAACAGAACAGAGTCCCACGTTTAGGAAACACACTATGGCTGCTGAACGGGAAAGGTGAGGTGGGGTGATGCATAAAACAAGGGTTTCAAATTAGCTCAGATACCGTTCCATAAACCCAATATGTAAGAGACAAGACCTATTCCTTTTTCAGTGAACTGGACTCAACACACCCTATTCACCGCACAAGAATATATCTGACTAGTAAGAATCTTCAAACCTATGTATTGATATCTCTCCGTTAATGAGTCAAGGGGGTGAAAAGCGGCATAAACACAGCCGTGAAGAGCAGCTAAACCCCAATATAAAAATAAATTACTTTTCAAAACCCGTGAAACAAAGACAGTGAAAGAGAGAGAAATTCTTATAAAATTCGTTCAGGGGCTGTGATGCAACCTGGATTGACCATATCTAGACCCACAGCTGATTGAGACATAAGGGTGGACACTCTTGGGGCTGAGAGGTTCGGTGAGGTTGGGTGAGCCAACGCAGACCCTTTCAAGTAATACTGCATGGTACCCATCCCATGGGTCCCAAATCTCCAGGTTCAAGGGCATCTTCCTACGTCGAAAACAGGCATGAGAAACCCAGAAGATGGTACACCGTGTGATCGGGAAAGGTTTCTAAAACGCACCTCATTTCTCATCTCCTTTGCTCGGGTTCGCCATTCCAGCCAATTTACTAGCCATCTCCCTCCTTGGAGAATCAGCACCTTTAACCTCCTGTTCCGTACAGGTTGCAATTTGTCCTGAGGATGAACGGGAAGAGGGGGAACCAATGAGAGACTAGCTCTAGGTGTTGGGACAGGCACAGGTCACTCTATTTTCCCATCAGGAAGAAGAATTAAGCACAAGCTCAGCCTGCCCCCCAGAACCAGAAGAGGGCCTGAAGCAATCCTGCGCTTCTGCGGCCAGCTCCCAAAAAAGCGAGTTGAAAAATGGAGCTCAGGGGCACTGCAATTCACAAACCTGCACAGTTTTAAATGATACCTCTCGTCCACAAATATACTAAGGGAAGGCAACGAAGAGGCTTTGAAAGCAAGGCAGAATTGCAGGAAACAGATTTCAGGAGGTAGATTCGAATCGCCTTGAAAGCACATGAAAAGCGGCAAAACGTGGACAATGATGCCCTTGGCCAAAAAGGGCGTATGCGTTTTTTCCTGAATATATTCAGGAAAAAACGCATACGCCCTTTTTGGCCAACCAAGCAACCTGGAAAGGCCAATCAGCGCTCCAAAGAAGTCTCGCTTCCCAGCGGGCAAAAGGGCCATGCGGAAAAAAGTGTCCAAACCAGAAATGCAGGACCGGCCATGGAGAAATGGGAGCCTTGCTACGCTGATGGGTGGGATGTAAATTGCCAACAGCCACTCTGGAGAAGTGTACGGTGTGTTCTGAAACATCTAAAAAACACAGCTTGGAGAGCATAGGGCACTTCCACTCATGGGCGTATAAATTGGGAAAACTAAAAATCAGCAAGACACAGGCACCCCAAAGTTTAGGGCTGCTCTGTTGACAAGAACCCCCACTTCATTACACCTTAAATATCCTAGGAAAGAGAAAAATGGATAAAGAAGTTGGGGTCCTCATGTACAATGGAATATCACTCAGCCATGAAATCCACGTCATAAGGCTAGTAGCAGCACGATGAGTGGATTTAGGTACGACGATTCTAAGTGAAATAAGTCACACAGAAAAAGACACTTATCATAAGATATCACTTCTAGAGGCAATGTAAAAACCGCTACACTTGAACTGAATTACAAAACAGAACAGAGTCACACGTTTAGAAAACACACTATGGCTGCTGAACGGGAAAGGTGAGGTGGGGTGATGCATAAAACAAGGGTTTCAAATTAGCTCAGATACCGTTCCATAAACCCAATATGTAAGAGACAAGACCTATTCCTTTTTCAGTGAACTGGACTCAACACCCCCTATTCACCGCACAAGAATATATCTGACTAGTAAGAATCTTCAAACCTATGTATTGATATCTCTCTGTAAGTGAGTCAAGGGGGTGTAAAGCGGCATAAACACAGCCGTGAAAAGCAGCTAAACCCCATTATAAAAATAAATTACTTTTCAAAACCCGTGAAACAAAGACAGTGAAAGAGAGAGAAATTCTTACAAAATTCGTTCAGGGGCTGTGATGCAACCTGGATTGACCATATCTAGACCCACAGCTGATTGAGACATAAGGGTGGACACTCTTGGGGCTGAGAGGTTCGGTGAGGTTGGGTGAGCCAACGCAGACCCTTTCAAGTAATACTGCATGGTACCCATCCCATGGGTCCCAAATCTCCAGGTTCAAGGGCATCTTCCTACGTCGAAAACAGGCATGAGAAACCCAGAAGATGGTACACCGTGTGATCGGGAAAGGTTTCTAAAACGCACCTCATTTCTCATCTCCTTTGCTCGGGTTCGCCATTCCAGCCGATTTACTAGCCATCTCCCTCCTTGGAGAATCAGCACCTTTAACCTCCTGTTCCGTACAGGTTGCAATTTGTCCTGAGGATGAACGGGAAGAGGGGGAACCAATGAGAGACTAGCTCTAGGTGTTGGGACAGGCACAGGTCACTCTATTTTCCCATCAGGAAGAAGAATTAAGCACAAGCTCAGCCTGCCCCCCAGAACCAGAAGAGGGCCTGAAGCAATCCTGCGCTTTTGCGGCCAGCTCCCAAAAAAGCGAGTTGAAAAATGGAGCTCATGGGCACTGCAATTCACAAACCTGCACAGTTTTAAATGATACCTCTCGTCCACAAATATACTAAGGGAAGGCAACGAAGAGGCTTTGAAAGCAAGGCAGAATTGCAGGAAACAGATTTCAGGAGGTAGATTCGAATCGCCTTGAAAGCACATGAAAAGCGGCAAAACGTGGACAATGATGCCCTTGGCCAAAAAGGGCGTATGCGTTTTTTCCTGAATATATTCAGGAAAAAACGCATACGCCCTTTTTGGCCAACCAAGCAACCTGGAAAGGCCAATCAGCGCTCCAAAGAAGTCTCGCTTCCCAGCGGGCAAAAGGGCCATGCGGAAAAAAGTGTCCAAACCAGAAATGCAGGACCGGCCATGGAGAAATGGGAGCCTTGCTACGCTGATGGGTGGGATGTAAATTGCCAAAAGCCACTCTGGAGAAGTGTACGGTGTGTTCTGAAACATCTAAAAAACACAGCTTGGAGAGCATAGGGCACTTCCACTCATGGGCGTATAAATTGGGAAAACTAAAAATCAGCAAGACACAGGCACCCCAAAGTTTAGGGCTGCTCTGTTGACAAGAACCCCCACTTCATTACACCTTAAATATCCTAGGAAAGAGAAAAATGGATAAAGAAGTGGTGGTCCTCATGTACAATGGAATATCACTCAGCCATGAAATCCACGTCATATGGCTAGTAGCAGCACGATGAGTGGATTTAGGTACGACGATTCTAAGTGAAATAAGTCACACAGAAAAGACACTTATCATAAGATATCACTGAGAGAGGGAATGTAAAAAATGCTACACTTGAACTGAATTGCAAAACAGAACAGAGTCACACGTTTAGGAAACACACTATGGCTGCTGAAGGGGAAAGGTGAGGTGGGGTGATGCATAAAACAAGGGTTTCAAATTAGCTCAGATACCGTTCCATAAACCCAATATGTAAGAGACAAGACCTATTCCTTTTTCAGTGAACTGGACTCAACACACCCTATTCACCGCACAAGAATATATCTGACTAGTAAGAATCTTCAAACCTATGTATTGATATCTCTCCGTTAATGAGTCAAGGGGGTGAAAAGCGGCATAAACACAGCCGTGAAGAGCAGCTAAACCCCAATATAAAAATAAATTACTTTTCAAAACCCGTGAAACAAAGACAGTGAAAGAGAGAGAAATTCTTACAAAATTCGTTCAGGGGCTGTGATGCAACCTGGATTGACCATATCTAGACCCACAGCTGATTGAGACATAAGGGTGGACACTCTTGGGGCTGAGAGGTTCGGTGAGGTTGGGTGAGCCAACGCAGACCCTTTCAAGTAATACTGCATGGTACCCATCCCATGGGTCCCAAATCTCCAGGTTCAAGGGCATCTTCCTACGTCGAAAACAGGCATGAGAAACCCAGAAGATGGTACACCGTGTGATCGGGAAAGGTTTCTAAAACGCACCTCATTTCTCATCTCCTTTGCTCGGGTTCGCCATTCCAGCCGATTTACTAGCCATCTCCCTCCTTGGAGAATCAGCACCTTTAACCTCCTGTTCCGTACAGGTTGCAATTTGTCCTGAGGATGAAGGGGAAGAGGGGGAACCAATGAGAGACTAGCTCTAGGTGTTGGGACAGGCACAGGTCACTCTATTTTCCCATCAGGAAGAAGAATTAAGCACAAGCTCAGCCTGCCCCCCAGAACCAGAAGAGGGCCTGAAGCAATCCTGCGCTTCTGCGGCCAGCTCCCAAAAAAGCGAGTTGAAAAATGGAGCTCAGGGGCACTGCAATTCACAAACCTGCACAGTTTTAAATGATACCTCTCGTCCACAAATATACTAAGGGAAGGCAACGAAGAGGCTTTGAAAGCAAGGCAGAATTGCAGGAAACAGATTTCAGGAGGTAGATTCGAATCGCCTTGAAAGCACATGAAAAGCGGCAAAACGTGGACAATGATGCCCTTGGCCAAAAAGGGCGTATGCGTTTTTTCCTGAATATATTCAGGAAAAAACGCATACGCCCTTTTTGGCCAACCAAGCAACCTGGAAAGGCCAATCAGCGCTCCAAAGAAGTCTCGCTTCCCAGCGGGCAAAAGGGCCATGCGGAAAAAAGTGTCCAAACCAGAAATGCAGGACCGGCCATGGAGAAATGGGAGCCTTGCTACGCTGATGGGTGGGATGTAAATTGCCAACAGCCACTCTGGAGAAGTGTACGGTGTGTTCTGAAACATCTAAAAAACACAGCTTGGAGAGCATAGGGCACTTCCACTCATGGGCGTATAAATTGGGAAAACTAAAAATCAGCAAGACACAGGCACCCCAAAGTTTAGGGCTGCTCTGTTGACAAGAACCCCCACTTCATTACACCTTAAATATCCTAGGAAAGAGAAAAATGGATAAAGAAGTGGTGGTCCTCATGTACAATGGAATATCACTCAGCCATGAAATCAACGTCATAAGGCTAGTAGCAGCACGATGAGTGGATTTAGGTACGACGATTCTAAGTGAAATAAGTCACACAGAAAAAGACACTTATCATAAGATATCACTTCTAGAGGGAATGTAAAAACCGCTACACTTGAACTGAATTGCAAAACAGAACAGAGTCCCACGCTTAGGAAACACACTATGGCTGCTGAACGGGAAAGGTGAGGTGGGGTGATGCATAAAACAAGGGTTTCAAATTAGCTCTGATACGGTTCCATAAACCCAATATGTAAGAGACAAGACCTATTCCTTTTTCAGTGAACTGGACTCAACACCCCCTATTCACCGCACAAGAATATATCTGACTAGTAAGAATCTTCAAACCTATGTATTGATATCTCTCTGTAAGTGAGTCAAGGGGGTGTAAAGCGGCATAAACACAGCCGTGAAAAGCAGCTAAACCCCATTATAAAAATAAATTACTTTTCAAAACCCGTGAAACAAAGCCAGTGAAAGAGAGAGAAATTCTTACAAAATTCGTTCAGGGGCTGTGATGCAACCTGGATTGACCATATCTAGACCCACAGCTGACTGAGACATAAGGGTGGACACTCTTGGGGCTGAGAGGTTCGGTGAGGTTGGGTGAGCCAACGCAGACCCTTTCAAGTAATACTGCATGGTACCCATCCCATGGGTCCCAAATCTCCAGGTTCAAGGGCATCTTCCTACGTCGAAAACAGGCATGAGAAACCCAGAAGATGGTACACCGTGTGATCGGGAAAGGTTTCTAAAACGCACCTCATTTCTCATCTCCTTTGCTCGGGTTCGCCATTCCAGCCGATTTACTAGCCATCTCCCTCCTTGGAGAATCAGCACCTTTAACCTCCTGTTCCGTACAGGTTGCAATTTGTCCTGAGGATGAAGGGGAAGAGGGGGAACCAATGAGAGACTAGCTCTAGGGGTTGGGACAGGCACAGGTCACTCTATTTTCCCATCAGGAAGAAGAATCAAGCACAAGCTCAGCCTGCCCCCCAGAACCAGAAGAGGGCCTGAAGCAATCCTGCGCTTTTGCGGCCAGCTCCCAAAAAAGCGAGTTGAAAAATGGAGCTCAGGGGCACTGCAATTCACAAACCTGCAGAGTTTTAAATGATACCTCTCGTCCACAAATATATTAAGGGAAGGCAACGAAGAGGCTTTGAAAGCAAGGCAGAATTGCAGGAAACAGATTTCAGGAGGTAGATTCGAATCGCCTTGAAAGCACATGAAAAGCGGCAAAACGTGGACAATGATGCCCTTGGCCAAAAAGGGCGTATGCGTTTTTTCCTGAATATATTCAGGAAAAAACGCATACGCCCTTTTTGGCCAACCAAGCAACCTGGAAAGGCCAATCAGCGCTCCAAAGAAGTCTCGCTTCCCAGCGGGCAAAAGGGCCATGGGGAAAAAAGTGTCCAAACCAGAAATGCAGGACCGGCCATGGAGAAATGGGAGCCTTGCTACGCTGATGCGTGGGATGTAAATTGCCAACAGGCACTCCGGAGAAGTGTACGGTGTGTTCTGAAACATCTAAAAAACACAGCTTGGAGAGCATAGGGCACTTCCACTCATGGGCGTATAAATTGGGAAAACTAAAAATCAGCAAGACACAGGCACCCCAAAGTTTAGGGCTGCTCTGTTGACAAGAACCCCCACTTCATTACACCTTAAATATCCTAGGAAAGCGAAAAATGGATAAAGAAGTGGTGGTCCTCATGTACAATGGAATATCACTCAGCCATGAAATCAACGTCATAAGGCTAGTAGCAGCACGATGAGTGGATTTAGGTACGACGATTCTAAGTGAAATAAGTCACACAGAAAAAGACACTTATCATAAGATATCACTTCTAGAGGGAATGTAAAAACCGCTACACTTGAACTGAATTGCAAAACAGAACAGAGTCCCACGCTTAGGAAACACACTATGGCTGCTGAACGGGAAAGGTGAGGTGGGGTGATGCATAAAACAAGGGTTTCAAATTAGCTCTGATACGGTTCCATAAACCCAATATGTAAGAGACAAGACCTATTCCTTTTTCAGTGAACTGGACTCAACACCCCCTATTCACCGCACAAGAATATATCTGACTAGTAAGAATCTTCAAACCTATGTATTGATATCTCTCTGTAAGTGAGTCAAGGGGGTGTAAAGCGACATAAACACAGCCGTGAAAAGCAGCTAAACCCCATTATAAAAATAAATTACTTTTCAAAACCCGTGAAACAAAGCCAGTGAAAGAGAGAGAAATTCTTACAAAATTCGTTCAGGGGCTGTGATGCAACCTGGATTGACCATATCTAGACCCACAGCTGACTGAGACATAAGGGTGGACACTCTTGGGGCTGAGAGGTTCGGTGAGGTTGGGTGAGCCAACGCAGACCCTTTCAAGTAATACTGCGTGGTACCCATCCCATGGGTCCCAAATCTCCAGGTTCAAGGGCATCTTCCTACGTCGAAAACAGGCATGAGAAACCCAGAAGATGGTACACCGTGTGATCGGGAAAGGTTTCTAAAACGCACCTCATTTCTCATCTCCTTTGCTCGGGTTCGCCATTCCAGCCGATTTACTAGCCATCTCCCTCCTTGGAGAATCAGCACCTTTAACCTCCTGTTCCGTACAGGTTGCAATTTGTCCTGAGGATGAAGGGGAAGAGGGGGAACCAATGAGAGACTAGCTCTAGGGGTTGGGACAGGCACAGGTCACTCTATTTTCCCATCAGGAAGAAGAATCAAGCACAAGCTCAGCCTGCCCCCCAGAACCAGAAGAGGGCCTGAAGCAATCCTGCGCTTTTGCGGCCAGCTCCCAAAAAAGCGAGTTGAAAAATGGAGCTCAGGGGCACTGCAATTCACAAACCTGCAGAGTTTTAAATGATACCTCTCGTCCACAAATATATTAAGGGAAGGCAACGAAGAGGCTTTGAAAGCAAGGCAGAATTGCAGGAAACAGATTTCAGGAGGTAGATTCGAATCGCCTTGAAAGCACATGAAAAGCGGCAAAACGTGGACAATGATGCCCTTGGCCAAAAAGGGCGTATGCGTTTTTTCCTGAATATATTCAGGAAAAAACGCATACGCCCTTTTTGGCCAACCAAGCAACCTGGAAAGGCCAATCAGCGCTCCAAAGAAGTCTCGCTTCCCAGCGGGCAAAAGGGCCATGGGGAAAAAAGTGTCCAAACCAGAAATGCAGGACCGGCCATGGAGAAATGGGAGCCTTGCTACGCTGATGCGTGGGATGTAAATTGCCAACAGGCACTCCGGAGAAGTGTACGGTGTGTTCTGAAACATCTAAAAAACACAGCTTGGAGAGCATAGGGCACTTCCACTCATGGGCGTATAAATTGGGAAAACTAAAAATCAGCAAGACACAGGCACCCCAAAGTTTAGGGCTGCTCTGTTGACAAGAACCCCCACTTCATTACACCTTAAATATCCTAGGAAAGCGAAAAATGGATAAAGAAGTTGTGGTCCTCATGTACAATGGAATATCACTCAGCCATGAAATCCACGTCATAAGGCTAGTAGCAGCACGATGAGTGGATTTAGGTACGACAATTCTAAGTGAAATAAGTCACACAGAAAAAGACACTTATTATAAGATATCACTTAGAGAGGGAATGTAAAAACCGCTACACTTGACCTGAATTGCAAAACAGAACAGAGTCCCACGTTTAGGAAACACACTATGGCTGCTGAACGGGAAAGGTGAGGTGGGGTGATGCATAAAACAAGGGTTTCAAATTAGCTCAGATACCGTTCCATAAACCCAATATGTAAGAGACAAGACCTATTCCTTTTTCAGTGAACTGGACTCAACACCCCCTATTCACCACACAAGAATATATCTGACTAGTAAGAATCTTCAAACCTATGTATTGATATCTCTCCGTAAGTGAGTCAAGGGGGTGTAAAGCGGCATAAACACAGCCGTGAAAAGCAGCTAAACCCCATTATAAAAATAAATTACTTTTCAAAACCCGTGAAACAAAGACAGTGAAAGAGAGAGAAATTCTTACAAAATTCGTTCAGGGGCTGTGATGCAACCTGGATTGACCATATCTAGACCCACAGCTGATTGAGACATAAGGGTGGACACTCTTGGGGCTGAGAGGTTCGGTGAGGTTGGGTGAGCCAACGCAGACCCTTTCAAGTAATACTGCATGGTACCCATCCCATGGGTCCCAAATCTCCAGGTTCAAGGGCATCTTCCTACGTCGAAAACAGGCATGAGAAACCCAGAAGATGGTACACCGTGTGATCGGGAAAGGTTTCTAAAACGCACCTCATTTCTCATCTCCTTTGCTCGGGTTCGCCATTCCAGCCGATTTACTAGCCATCTCCCTCCTTGGAGAATCAGCACCTTTAACCTCCTGTTCCGTACAGGTTGCAATTTGTCCTGAGGATGAAGGGGAAGAGGGGGAACCAATGAGAGACTAGCTCTAGGGGTTGGGACAGGCACAGGTCACTCTATTTTCCCATCAGGAAGAAGAATCAAGCACAAGCTCAGCCTGCCCCCCAGAACCAGAAGAGGGCCTGAAGCAATCCTGCGCTTTTGCGGCCAGCTCCCAAAAAAGCGAGTTGAAAAATGGAGCTCAGGGGCACTGCAATTCACAAACCTGCAGAGTTTTAAATGATACCTCTCGTCCACAAATATATTAAGGGAAGGCAACGAAGAGGCTTTGAAAGCAAGGCAGAATTGCAGGAAACAGATTTCAGGAGGTAGATTCGAATCGCCTTGAAAGCACATGAAAAGCGGCAAAACGTGGACAATGATGCCCTTGGCCAAAAAGGGCGTATGCGTTTTTTCCTGAATATATTCAGGAAAAAACGCATACGCCCTTTTTGGCCAACAAAGCAACCTGGAAAGGCCAATCAGCGCTCCAAAGAAGTCTCGCTTCCCAGCGGGCAAAAGGGCCATGGGGAAAAAAGTGTCCAAACCAGAAATGCAGGACCGGCCATGGAGAAATGGGAGCCTTGCTACGCTGATGCGTGGGATGTAAATTGCCAACAGGCACTCCGGAGAAGTGTACGGTGTGTTCTGAAACATCTAAAAAACACAGCTTGGAGAGCATAGGGCACTTCCACTCATGGGCGTATAAATTGGGAAAACTAAAAATCAGCAAGACACAGGCACCCCAAAGTTTAGGGCTGCTCTGTTGACAAGAACCCCCACTTCATTACACCTTAAATATCCTAGGAAAGCGAAAAATGGATAAAGAAGTTGTGGTCCTCATGTACAATGGAATATCACTCAGCCATGAAATCCACGTCATAAGGCTAGTAGCAGCACGATGAGTGGATTTAGGTACGACGATTCCAAGTGAAATAAGTCACACAGAAAAAGACACTTATTATAAGATATCACTTAGAGAGGGAATGTAAAAACCGCTACACTTGAACTGAATTGCAAAACAGAACAGAGTCCCACGTTTAGGAAACACACTATGGCTGCTGAACGGGAAAGGTGAGGTGGGGTGATGCATAAAACAAGGGTTTCAAATTAGCTCAGATACCGTTCCATAAACCCAATATGTAAGAGACAAGACCTATTCCTTTTTCAGTGAACTGGACTCAACACCCCCTATTCACCGCACAAGAATATATCTGACTAGTAAGAATCTTCAAACCTATGTATTGATATCTCTCTGTAAGTGAGTCAAGGGGGTGTAAAGCGGCATAAACACAGCCGTGAAAAGCAGCTAAACCCCATTATAAAAATAAATTACTTTTCAAAACCCGTGAAACAAAGACAGTGAAAGAGAGAGAAATTCTTACAAAATTCGTTCAGGGGCTGTGATGCAACCTGGATTGACCATATCTAGACCCACAGCTGATTGAGACATAAGGGTGGACACTCTTGGGGCTGAGAGGTTCGGTGAGGTTGGGTGAGCCAACGCAGACCCTTTCAAGTAATACTGCATGGTACCCATCCCATGGGTCCCAAATCTCCAGGTTCAAGGGCATCTTCCTACGTCGAAAACAGGCATGAGAAACCCAGAAGATGGTACACCGTGTGATCGGGAAAGGTTTCTAAAACGCACCTCATTTCTCATCTCCTTTGCTCGGGTTCGCCATTCCAGCCGATTTACTAGCCATCTCCCTCCTTGGAGAATCAGCACCTTTAACCTCCTGTTCCGTACAGGTTGCAATTTGTCCTGAGGATGAAGGGGAAGAGGGGGAACCAATGAGAGACTAGCTCTAGGTGTTGGGACAGGCACAGGTCACTCTATTTTCCCATCAGGAAGAAGAATCAAGCACAAGCTCAGCCTGCCCCCCAGAACCAGAAGAGGGCCTGAAGCAATCCTGCGCTTTTGCGGCCAGCTCCCAAAAAAGCGAGTTGAAAAATGGAGCTCAGGGGCACTGCAATTCACAAACCTGCAGAGTTTTAAATGATACCTCTCGTCCACAAATATATTAAGGGAAGGCAACGAAGAGGCTTTGAAAGCAAGGCAGAATTGCAGGAAACAGATTTCAGGAGGTAGATTCGAATCGCCTTGAAAGCACATGAAAAGCGGCAAAACGTGGACAATGATGCCCTTGGCCAAAAAGGGCGTATGCGTTTTTTCCTGAATATATTCAGGAAAAAACGCATACGCCCTTTTTGGCCAACCAAGCAACCTGGAAAGGCCAATCAGCGCTCCAAAGAAGTCTCACTTCCCAGCGGGCAAAAGGGCCATGGGGAAAAAAGTGTCCAAACCAGAAATGCAGGACCGGCCATGGAGAAATGGGAGCCTTGCTACGCTGATGGGTGGGATGTAAATTGCCAACAGGCACTCCGGAGAAGTGTACGGTGTGTTCTGAAACATCTAAAAACACAGCTTGGAGAGCATAGGGCACTTCCACTCATGGGCGTATAAATTGGGAAAAGTAAAAATCAGCAAGACACAGGCACCCCAAAGTTTAGGGCTGCTCTGTTGACAAGAACCCCCACTTCATTACACCTTAAATATCCTACGAAAGAGAAAAATGGTTAAAGAACTTGTGGTCCTCATGTACAATGGAATATCACTCAGCCATGAAATCAACGTCATAAGGCTAGTAGCAGCACGATGAGTGGATTTAGGTACGACGATTCTAAGTGAAATAAGTCACACAGAAAAAGAAACTTATCATAAGATATCACTTAGAGAGGGAATGTAAAAACCGCTACACTTGAACTGAATTGCAAAACAGAACAGAGTCACACGTTTAGGAAACACACTATGGCTGCTGAACGGGAAAGGTGAGGTGGGGTGATGAATAAAACAAGGGTTTCAAATTAGCTCCGATACCGTTCCATAATCCCAATATGTAAGAGACAAGACCTATTCCTTTTTCAGTGAACTGGACTCAACACCCCCTATTCACCGCACAAGAATATATCTGACTAGTAAGAATCTTCAAACCTATGTATTGATATCTCTCTGTAAGTGAGTCAAGGGGGTGTAAAGCGGCATAAACACAGCCGTGAAAAGCAGCTAAACCCCATTATAAAAATAAATTACTTTTCAAAACCCGTGAAACAAAGACAGTGAAAGCGAGAGAAATTCTTACAAAATTCGTTCACGGGCTGTGATGCAACCTGGATTGACCATATCTAGACCCACAGCTGATTGAGACATAAGGGTGGACACTCTTGGGGCTGAGAGGTTCGGTGAGGTTGGGTGAGCCAACGCAGACCCTTTCAAGTAATACTGCATGGAACCCATCCCATGGGTCCCAAATCTCCAGGTTCAAGGGCATCTTCCTACGTCGAAAACAGGCATGAGAAACCCAGAAGATGGTACACCGTGTGATCGGGAAAGGTTTCTAAAACGCACCTCATTTCTCATCTCCTTTGCTCGGGTTCGCCATTCCAGCCGATTTACTAGCCATCTCCCTCCTTGGAGAATCAGCACCTTTAACCTCCTGTTCCGTACAGGTTGCAATTTGTCCTGAGGATGAACGGGAAGAGGGGGAACCAATGAGAGACTAGCTCTAGGGGTTGGGACAGGCACAGGTCACTCTATTTTCCCATCAGGAAGAAGAATCAAGCACAAGCTCAGCCTGCCCCCCAGAACCAGAAGAGGGCCTGAAGCAATCCTGCGCTTTTGCGGCCAGCTCCCAAAAAAGCGAGTTGAAAAATGGAGCTCAGGGGCACTGCAATTCACAAACCTGCAGAGTTTTAAATGATACCTCTCGTCCACAAATATATTAAGGGAAGGCAACGAAGAGGCTTTGAAAGCAAGGCAGAATTGCAGGAAACAGATTTCAGGAGGTAGATTCGAATCGCCTTGAAAGCACATGAAAAGCGGCAAAACGTGGACAATGATGCCCTTGGCCAAAAAGGGCGTATGCGTTTTTTCCTGAATATATTCAGGAAAAAACGCATACGCCCTTTTTGGCCAACCAAGCAACCTGGAAAGGCCAATCAGCGCTCCAAAGAAGTCTCGCTTCCCAGCGGGCAAAAGGGCCATGGGGAAAAAAGTGTCCAAACCAGAAATGCAGGACCGGCCATGGAGAAATGGGAGCCTTGCTACGCTGATGGGTGGGATGTAAATTGCCAACAGGCACTCCGGAGAAGTGTACGGTGTGTTCTGAAACATCTAAAAACACAGCTTGGAGAGCATAGGGCACTTCCACTCATGGGCGTATAAATTGGGAAAACTAAAAATCAGCAAGACACAGGCACCCCAAAGTTTAGGGCTGCTCTGTTGACAAGAACCCCCACTTCATTACACCTTAAATATCCTAGGAAAGCGAAAAATGGATAAAGAAGTTGTGGTCCTCATGTACAATGGAATATCACTCAGCCATGAAATCCACGTCATAAGGCTAGTAGCAGCACGATGAGTGGATTTAGGTACGACGATTCCAAGTGAAATAAGTCACACAGAAAAAGACACTTATTATAAGATATCACTTAGAGAGGGAATGTAAAAACCGCTACACTTGAACTGAATTGCAAAACAGAACAGAGTCCCACGTTTAGGAAACACACTATGGCTGCTGAACGGGAAAGGTGAGGTGGGGTGATGAACAAAACAAGGGTTTCAAATTAGCTCAGATACCGTTCCATAAACCCAATATGTAAGAGACAAGACCTATTCCTTTTTCAGTGAACTGGACTCAACACCCCCTATTCACCGCACAAGAATATATCTGACTAGTAAGAATCTTCAAACCTATGTATTGATATCTCTCTGTAAGTGAGTCAAGGGGGTGTAAAGCGGCATAAACACAGCCGTGAAAAGCAGCTAAACCCCATTATAAAAATAAATTACTTTTCAAAACCCGTGAAACAAAGACAGTGAAAGAGAGAGAAATTCTTACAAAATTCGTTCAGGGGCTGTGATGCAACCTGGATTGACCATATCTAGACCCACAGCTGATTGAGACATAAGGGTGGACACTCTTGGGGCTGAGAGGTTCGGTGAGGTTGGGTGAGCCAACGCAGACCCTTTCAAGTAATACTGCATGGTACCCATCCCATGGGTCCCAAATCTCCAGGTTCAAGGGCATCTTCCTACGTCGAAAACAGGCATGAGAAACCCAGAAGATGGTACACCGTGTGATCGGGAAAGGTTTCTAAAACGCACCTCATTTCTCATCTCCTTTGCTCGGGTTCGCCATTCCAGCCGATTTACTAGCCATCTCCCTCCTTGGAGAATCAGCACCTTTAACCTCCTGTTCCGTACAGGTTGCAATTTGTCCTGAGGATGAAGGGGAAGAGGGGGAACCAATGAGAGACTAGCTCTAGGTGTTGGGACAGGCACAGGTCACTCTATTTTCCCATCAGGAAGAAGAATCAAGCACAAGCTCAGCCTGCCCCCCAGAACCAGAAGAGGGCCTGAAGCAATCCTGCGCTTTTGCGGCCAGCTCCCAAAAAAGCGAGTTGAAAAATGGAGCTCAGGGGCACTGCAATTCACAAACCTGCAGAGTTTTAAATGATACCTCTCGTCCACAAATATATTAAGGGAAGGCAACGAAGAGGCTTTGAAAGCAAGGCAGAATTGCAGGAAACAGATTTCAGGAGGTAGATTCGAATCGCCTTGAAAGCACATGAAAAGCGGCAAAACGTGGACAATGATGCCCTTGGCCAAAAAGGGCGTATGCGTTTTTTCCTGAATATATTCAGGAAAAAACGCATACGCCCTTTTTGGCCAACCAAGCAACCTGGAAAGGCCAATCAGCGCTCCAAAGAAGTCTCACTTCCCAGCGGGCAAAAGGGCCATGGGGAAAAAAGTGTCCAAACCAGAAATGCAGGACCGGCCATGGAGAAATGGGAGCCTTGCTACGCTGATGGGTGGGATGTAAATTGCCAACAGGCACTCTGGAGAAGTGTATGGTGTGTTCTGAAACATCTAAAAACACAGCTTGGAGAGCATAGGGCACTTCCACTCATGGGCGTATAAATTGGGAAAAGTAAAAATCAGCAAGACACAGGCACCCCAAAGTTTAGGGCTGCTCTGTTGACAAGAACCCCCACTTCATTACACCTTAAATATCCTACGAAAGAGAAAAATGGTTAAAGAACTTGTGGTCCTCATGTACAATGGAATATCACTCAGCCATGAAATCAACGTCATAAGGCTAGTAGCAGCACGATGAGTGGATTTAGGTACGACGATTCTAAGTGAAATAAGTCACACAGAAAAAGAAACTTATCATAAGATATCACTTAGAGGAGAGGTTAAGGAAGATGGCGGAAGAGTAAGACGCGGAGATCACATTCCTTCCCACAGATACAGTAGAAATACATCTACACGTGGAACTGCTCCTACAGAACACCCACTGAACGCTGGCAGAAAACGTCCGACCTCCAAAAAGGCAAGAAACTCCCCCCGTACTTGGGTAGGGCAAAAGAAAAAAGAAATAACAGAGACAAAAGAATAGGGACGGCACCTGCACCAGTGGGAGGGAGCTGTGAAGGAGGAAAGGTTTCCACGCACTAGGAGCCCCTTCGCGGGCGGAGACTGCGGGGGGCGGAGGGGGGAAGCTTTGGAGCCACGGAGGAGAGCACAGCCACAGAGGTGCGGAGGGCAAAGCGGAGAGGTTCCCGCACAGAGGCTCGGCGCCGAGCAGCACTCACCAGCCCGAGAGGCTTGTCTGCTCACCCGCCGGGGCGGGCGGGGCTGGGAGCTGAGGCTCGGGCTTCGGTCGGATCGCAGGGAGAGGACTGGGGCTGGCTGCGTGAACACAGCCTGAAGGGGTTAGCGCACCACAGCTAGCCCGGAGGGAGTCCGGGAAAAAGTCTGCAGCTGCCGAAGAGGCAAGAGACTTTTTCTTGCCTCTTTGTTTCGCGGCGGGCAAGGAGAGGGGATTCAGAGCGCCGCCTAAACGAACTCCAGAGAAGGGCGCGAGCTGCAGCTATCAGTGCGGATCCCACAGCAACAGGGGCGCAGAGGGAAAATCGGAGAGACTCCCGCACAGAGGCTCGGCGCCGAGCGGCGCTCACCAGCCCGAGAGGCTTGTCTGCTCCCCCGCCGGGGTGGGCGGGGCTGGGAGCTGAGGCTCGGGCTTCGGTCGGATCGCAGGGAGAGGACTGGGGCTGGCGGCGTGAACACAGCCTGAAGGGGTTGGCGCACCACAGCTAGCCGGGAGGGAGACCGGGAAAAGGTCTGCAGCTGCCGAAGAGGCAAGAGACTTTTTCTTGCCTCTTTGTTTCGCTGCGCGCAAGGAGAGGGGATTCAGAGCGCCGCCTAAACGATCTCCAGAGAAGGGCGCAAGCCACGGCGATCAGCGCGGACCCCAGAGACGGGCGTGAGACGCTGGGGCTGCTGCTGCCGCCTCCAAAAAGCCTGTGTGTGAGCACAGGTCACTCTCCACACCTCCCCTCCCGGGAGCCTGTGCAGCCCGCCACTGCCAGGGTCCCGGGATCCGGGGACAACATCCCCGGGAGAACGCACTGCGCGCCTCGAGCTGGTGCAACGTCACGCCGGCCTCGGCCGCCGCAGGCTCGCCCCGCCTCCTCTGTACCCCTCCCTCCCCGCGGCCTGGGTGAGCCAGAGCCCCCGAAGCAGCTGCTCCTTTAACCCCGTCCTGTCTGGGCGGGGAACAGACGCCCTTAGGCGACCTACACGCAGAGGAGGGTCCAAATCCAAAGCTGAACCCCGGGAGCTGTGCGAACAGGGAAGAGAAGGGGAAATCTCTCCCAGCAGCCTCAGAAGCAGCGGATTAAAACTCCACAAACAACTTGATGTACCTGCATCTGTTGAATACCTGAATAGACAACGAATCCTCCCAAATTCAGGAGGTGGACTCTGGGAGCAGGAGATACTAATTTTTCCCCTTTTCCTTTTTTTTGAGTGTATAGGTGTATGCTTCTGGGTGAGATTTTGTCTGTAAAGCTTTGCTTCCACCATTAGTCTTAGGGTTAGGTCCGTCCGTGTTTTTGTTTTTTTTTTGTTTTTTTTTTTTTTTAACTTACAAAATTTTTTTTTCCTAATAAATGTTTTCTTAATAATTTTTTCCTTATTTTCTATTTTTAGAAATTAAAAAAATTTTTAATAAGTTTTTTCATATTTTTTATTTTAAAAAATTAAAAAAATTTTTTTTTCTTAATAATTTTTTTCTTATTTTTTACTATAAAAAATTAATAAATCTATTTTTAAAAATTAAAAACAATTTTTTTTTCTGAATACATTTATTCTTAATAATTTTTTTTCTTATTTTTTATTATAATAGCTTTATTTTATTTTATTTTATCCTCTTTCTTTCTATTTTTTTCTCCCTTTTATTCTGAGCTGTGTGGATGAAAGGCTCTTGGTGCTCCAGCCAGGCATCAGGGCCGTGCCTCTGAGGTGGGAGAGCCAACTTCAGGACACTGGTCCACAAGAGACCTCCCAGCTCCACGTAATACCAAACGGCAAAAATCTCCCAGAGATCTCCATCTCAACATCAAGACCCAGCTTCACCCAACGACCAGCAAGCTACAGTGCTGGACACCCTATGCCAAACAACTAGCTAGACAGGAACACAACCCCATCCATTAGCAGAGAGGCTCCCTAAAATCAAAATAAGGCCACAGGCACCCCAAAATACACCACCAGACGTGGAAGTGCCCACCAGAAAGACAAGATCTAGCCTCATTCACCAGAACTCAGGCACTAGTTCCCTCCACCAGGAAGCCTACACAACCCACTGAACCAACCTTAGCCACTGGGGACAGATACCAAAAACAACGGGAACTACAAACCTGCAGCCTGTGAAAAGGAGACCCCAAACACAGTAAGATAGGCAAAATGAGACGACAGAAAAACACACAGCAGATGAAGGAGCAGGCTCAAAACACACTGGACTTAACAAATGAAGAGGAAATAGGTAGTCTACCTGAAAAAGAATTCAGAATAATGATAGTAAGGATGATCCAAAATCTTGGAAATAGAATAGACAAAATGCAAGAAACATTTAACAAGGATGTAGAAGAACTAAAGAGGAACCAAGCAATGATGAAAAACACAATAAATGAAATTAAAAATACTCTAGATGGGATCAATAGTAGAATAACTGAGGCAGAAGAAAGGATAAGTGACCTGGAAGATAAAATGGTGGAAATAACTACTACAGAGCAGGATAAAGAAAAAAGAATGAAAAGAACTGAGGACAGTCTCAGGGACCTCTGGGACAACATTAAACGTGCCAACATTCGAATTATAGGGGTACCAGAAGAAGAAGAGAAAAAGAAAGGGACTGAGAAAATTTTTGAAGAGATTATAGTTGAAAACTTCCCTAATATGGGAAAGGAAATAGTTAATCAAGTCCTGGAAGCACAGAGAGTCCCATACAGGATAAACCCAAGGAGGAACACGCCAAGACACATATTAATCAAACTGTCAAAAATTAAATATAAGGAAAACATATTAAAGGCAGCAAGGGAAAAAAAACAAATAACACACAAGGGAATCCCCATAAGGTTAACATCTGATCTCTCAGCAGAAACTCTGCAAGCCAGAAGGGAGTGGCAGGATATACTTAAAGTCATGAAGGAGAAAAACCTACAACCAAGATTACTCTACCCAGCAAGGATCTCATTCAGATTCGATGGAGAAATTAAAACCTTTACAGACAAGCAAAAGCTGAGAGAGTTCAGCACCACCAAACCAGCTTTACAACAAATGCTAAAGGAAATTCTCTAGGCAAGAAACACAAGAGAAGGAAAACACCTACAATAACAAACCCAATACATTTAAGAAAATGGGAATAGAAACATACATATCGATAATTACCTTGAATGTAAATGGATTAAATGCTCCCACCAAAAGACACAGGCTGGCTGAATGGATACAAAAACAAGACCCATACATATGCTGTCTACAAGAGACCCACTTCAGACCTAGGGACACATACAGACTGAAAGTGAGGGGATGGAAAAAGATATTCCATGCAAATGGAAATCAAAAGAAAGCTGGAGTAGCAATTCTCATATCAGACAAAATAGACTTTAAAATAAAGACTATTACAAGAGACAAAGAAGGACACTATATAATGATCAAGGGATCGATCCAAGAGGAAGGTATAACAATTGTAAATATTTATGCACCCAACATAGGAGCACCTCAATACATAAGGCAAATACTAACAGCCATGAAAGGGGAAATTGACAGCAACACAATCATAGTAGGGGACTTTAACACCCCACTTTCACCAATGGACAGATCATCCAAAATGAAAATAAATAAGGAAACACAAGCTTTAAATGATACATTAAACAACATGGACTTAATTGATATTTATAGGACATTCCACCCAAAAACAACAGAATACACATTTTTCTCAAGTGCTCATGGAACATTCTCCAGGATAGATCATATCTTGGGTCACAAATCAAGCCTTGGTAAATTTAAGAAAATTGAAATCGTATCAAGTATCTTTTCCGACCACAACGCTATGAGACTAGATATCAATTACAGGAAAAGATCTGTAAAAAATACAAACACATGGAGGCTACACAATACATTACTTAATAACGAAGTGATTACTGAAGAAATCAAAGGCGAAATCAAAAAATACCTAGAAACAAATGACAATGGAGACACGACGACCCAAAACCTATGGGACACAGCAAAAGCAGTGCTAAGAGGGAAGTTTATAGCAATACAAGCCTACCTCAAGAAACAGGAAACATCTCGAATAAACAACCTAACCTTGCACCTAAAGCAATTAGAGAAAGAAGAACAAAAAAACCCCAAAGCCAGCAGAAGGAAAGAAATTATAAAGATCAGGTCAGAAATAAATGAAAAAGAAATGAAGGAAACAATAGCAAAAATCAATGAAACTAAAAGCTGGTTCTTTGAGAAGATAAACAAAATTGATAAACCATTAGCCAGACTCATCAAGAGAAAAAGGGAGAAGACTCAGATCAATAGAATTAGAAATGAAAAAGGGGAAGTAACCACTGACACTGCAGAAATACAAAAGATCATGAGAGATTACTACAAGCAACTATATGCCAATAAAATGGACAACCTGGAAGAAATGGACAGATTCTTAGAAATGCACAAAATGCCGAGACTGAACCAGGAAGAAATAGAAAATATGAACAGACCAATCACAAGCACTGAAATTGAAACTGTGATTAAAAACCTTCCAACAAACAAAAGCCCAGGACCAGATGGCTTCACAGGCGAATTCTATCAAACATTTAGAGAAGAGCTAACACCTATCCTTCTCAAACTCTTCCAAAATATTGCAGAGGGAGGAACACTCCCAAACTCATTCTACGAGGCCACCATCACCCTGATACCAAAACCAGACAAAGATGTCACAAAGAAAGAAAACTACAGGCCAATATCACTGATGAACATTGATGCAAAAATCCTCAACAAAATACTAGCAAACAGAATCCAACAGCACATTAAAAGGATCATACACCATGATCAAGTGGGGTTTATCCCAGGAATGCAAGGATTCTTCAATATACGCAAATCAATCAATGTGATACACCATATTAACAAATTGAAGGAGAAAAACCATATGATCATCTCAATAGATGCAGAGAAAGCTTTCGACAAAATTCAACACCCATTTATGATAAAAGCCCTGCAGAAAGTAGGCATAGAGGGAACTTTCCTCAACATAATAAAGGCCATATATGACAAACCCACAGCCAACATTGTCCTCAATGGTGAAAAACTGAAACCATTTCCACTAAGATCAGGAACAAGACAAGGTTGCCCACTCTCACCACTATTATTCAACATAGTTTTGGAAGTGTTAGCCACAGCAATCAGAGAAGACAAAGAAATAAAAGGAATCCAAATCGGAAAAGAAGAAGTAAAGCTGTCACTATTTGCAGATGACATGATACTATACATAGAGAATCCTAAAGATGCTACCAGAAAACTCCTAGAGCTAATCAATGAATTTGGTAAAGTAGCAGGATACAAAATTAATGCACAGAAATCTCTTGCATTTCTATACACTAATGACGAAAAATCTGAAAGTGAAATTAAGAAAACACTCCCATTTACCATTGCAACAAAAAGAATAAAATATCTAGGAATAAACCTACCTAAGGAGACAAAAGACCTGTATGCAGAAAATTATAAGACACTGATGAAAGAAATTAAAGATGATACAAATAGATGGAGAGATATACCATGTTCCTGGATTGGAAGAATCAACATTGTGAAAATGTCTCTACTACCCAAAGCAATCTACAGATTCAATGCAATACCTATCAAACTACCACTGGCATTTTTCACAGAACTAGAACAAAAAATTTCACAATTTGTATGGAAACACAAAAGACCCCGAATAGCCAAAGCAATCTTGAGAACGAAAAATGGAGCTGGGGGAATCAGGCTCCCTGACTTCAGACTATATTACAAAGCTTCAGTAATCAAGACAGTTTGGTATTGGCACAAAAACAGAAATATAGATCAATGGAACAGGATAGAAAGCCCAGAGATAAACCCACACACATATGGTCAACTTATCTTTGATAAAGGAGGCAAGCATATACAGTGGAGAAAAGACAGCCTCTTCAATAAGTGGTGCTGGGAAAATTGGACAGGAACATGTAAAAGTATGAAATTAGAACACTCCCTGACACCATGCACAAAAATAAACTCAAAATGGATTAAAGACCTAAGTGTAAGGGCAGACACTATCAAACTCTTAGAGGAAAACATAGGCAGAACACTCTATGACATACATCACAGCAAGATTCTTTTTGACCCAGCTCCCAGAGAAATGGAAATAAGAACACAAATAAACAAATGGGACCTAATGAAACTGAAAAGCTTTTGCACAGCAAAGGAAACCATAAACAAGACCAAAAGACAACCCTCAGAATGGGAGAAAATATTTGCAAATGAAGCAACTGACAAAGGATTAATCTCCAAGATTTACAAGCAGCTCATGCAGCTCAATAACACAAAAACGAACAACCCAATCCAAAAATGGGCAGAAGATCTAAATAGACATTTCTCCAAAGAAGATATACAGATGGCCTACAGACACATGAAAGAATGCTCAACATCATTAATCATTAGAGAAATGCAAATCAAAACTACAATGAGATATCATCTCACACCGGTCAGAATGGCCATCATCAAAAAATCTAGAAACAATAAATGCTGGAGAGGGTGTGGAGGAAAGGGAACACTCTTGCACTGTTGGTGGGAATGTAAATTGATACAGCCACTATGGAGAACAGTATGGAGGTTCCTTAAAAAACTACAAATAGAACTACCATACGACCCAGCAATCCCACTACTGGGCATATACCCTGAGAAAACCATAGGTCAAAAAGAGTCATGTACCAAAATGTTCATTGCAGCTCTATTTACAATAGCCAGGACATGGAAGCAACCTAAATGTCCATCGACAGATGAATGGATAAAGAAGATGTGGCACATATATACAATGGAATATTACTCAGCCATAAAAAGAAATGAAATGGAGGTATTTGTAATGAGGTGGATGGAGTTAGAGTCTGTCATACAGAGTGAAGTAAGTCAGAAAGAGAAAAACAAATACAGTATGCTAACACATATATATGGAATCTAAGGGAAAAAAAAGAAAAAAAAAGGCCATGAAGAACCTAGTGGCAAGACGGGAATAAAGACACAGACCTACTAGAGAATGGACTTGAGGATATGGGGAGGGGGTGGGGTGAGATGTGACAGGGTAAGAGAGTGTCATGGACATATATACACCACCAAATGTAAAATAGATAGCTAGTGGGAAGCAGCCGCATAGCACAGGGAGATCAGCTCGGTGCTTTGTGACAACCTAGAGGGGTGGGATGGGGAGGGTGGGAGGGAGGGAGATGCAAGAGGGAAGAGAAATGGGAACATATTGTATATGTATAACTGATTCACTTTGTTATAAAGCAGATGCTAACACACTATTGTAAGGCGATTATACTTCAATAAAGATGTTTGAAAAAAAAAAAACAAAAAAAAAAAAAAAAAAAAAAGATATCACTTAGAGAGGGAATGTAAAAACCGCTACACTTGAACTGAATTGCAAAACAGAACAGAGTCACACGTTTAGGAAACACACTATGGCTGCTGAACGGGAAAGGTGAGGTGGGGTGATGAATAAAACAAGGGTTTCAAATTAGCTCCGATACCGTTCCATAATCCCAATATGTAAGAGACAAGACCTATTCCTTTTTCAGTGAACTGGACTCAACACCCCCTATTCACCGCACAAGAATATATCTGACTAGTAAGAATCTTCAAACCTATGTATTGATATCTCTCTGTAAGTGAGTCAAGGGGGTGTAAAGCGGCATAAACACAGCCGTGAAAAGCAGCTAAACCCCATTATAAAAATAAATTACTTTTCAAAACCCGTGAAACAAAGACAGTGAAAGCGAGAGAAATTCTTACAAAATTCGTTCACGGGCTGTGATGCAACCTGGATTGACCATATCTAGACCCACAGCTGATTGAGACATAAGGGTGGACACTCTTGGGGCTGAGAGGTTCGGTGAGGTTGGGTGAGCCAACGCAGACCCTTTCAAGTAATACTGCATGGAACCCATCCCATGGGTCCCAAATCTCCAGGTTCAAGGGCATCTTCCTACGTCGAAAACAGGCATGAGAAACCCAGAAGATGGTACACCGTGTGATCGGGAAAGGTTTCTAAAACGCACCTCATTTCTCATCTCCTTTGCTCGGGTTCGCCATTCCAGCCGATTTACTAGCCATCTCCCTCCTTGGAGAATCAGCACCTTTAACCTCCTGTTCCGTACAGGTTGCAATTTGTCCTGAGGATGAACGGGAAGAGGGGGAACCAATGAGAGACTAGCTCTAGGGGTTGGGACAGGCACAGGTCACTCTATTTTCCCATCAGGAAGAAGAATCAAGCACAAGCTCAGCCTGCCCCCCAGAACCAGAAGAGGGCCTGAAGCAATCCTGCGCTTTTGCGGCCAGCTCCCAAAAAAGCGAGTTGAAAAATGGAGCTCAGGGGCACTGCAATTCACAAACCTGCAGAGTTTTAAATGATACCTCTCGTCCACAAATATATTAAGGGAAGGCAACGAAGAGGCTTTGAAAGCAAGGCAGAATTGCAGGAAACAGATTTCAGGAGGTAGATTCGAATCGCCTTGAAAGCACATGAAAAGCGGCAAAACGTGGACAATGATGCCCTTGGCCAAAAAGGGCGTATGCGTTTTTTCCTGAATATATTCAGGAAAAAACGCATACGCCCTTTTTGGCCAACCAAGCAACCTGGAAAGGCCAATCAGCGCTCCAAAGAAGTCTCGCTTCCCAGCGGGCAAAAGGGCCATGGGGAAAAAAGTGTCCAAACCAGAAATGCAGGACCGGCCATGGAGAAATGGGAGCCTTGCTACGCTGATGGGTGGGATGTAAATTGCCAACAGGCACTCCGGAGAAGTGTACGGTGTGTTCTGAAACATCTAAAAACACAGCTTGGAGAGCATAGGGCACTTCCACTCATGGGCGTATAAATTGGGAAAACTAAAAATCAGCAAGACACAGGCACCCCAAAGTTTAGGGCTGCTCTGTTGACAAGAACCCCCACTTCATTACACCTTAAATATCCTAGGAAAGCGAAAAATGGATAAAGAAGTGGTGGTCCTCATGTACAATGGAATATCACTCAGCCATGAAATCAACGTCATAAGGCTAGTAGCAGCACGATGAGTGGATTTAGGTACGACGATTCTAAGTGAAATAAGTCACACAGAAAAAGACACTTATCATAAGATATCACTTAGAGAGGGAATGTAAAAACCGCTACACTTGAACTGAATTGCAAAACAGAACAGAGTCCCACGTTTAGGAAACACACTATGGCTGCTGAACGGGAAAGGTGAGGTGGGGTGATGCATAAAACAAGGGTTTCAAATTAGCTCAGATACCGTTCCATAAACCCAATATGTAAGAGACAAGACCTATTCCTTTTTCAGTGAACTGGACTCAACACCCCCTATTCACCGCACAAGAATATATCTGACTAGTAAGAATCTTCAAACCTATGTATTGATATCTCTCTGTAAGTGAGTCAAGGGGGTGTAAAGCGGCATAAACACAGCCGTGAAAAGCAGCTAAACCCCATTATAAAAATAAATTACTTTTCAAAACCCGTGAAACAAAGACAGTGAAAGAGAGAGAAATTCTGACAAAATTCGTTCAGGGGCTGTGATGCAACCTGGATTGACCATATCTAGACCCACAGCTGATTGAGACATAAGGGTGGACACTCTTGGGGCTGAGAGGTTCGGTGAGGTTGGGTGAGCCAACGCAGACCCTTTCAAGTAATACTGCATGGTACCCATCCCATGGGTCCCAAATCTCCAGGTTCAAGGGCATCTTCCTACGTCGAAAACAGGCATGAGAAACCCAGAAGATGGTACACCGTGTGATCGGGAAAGGTTTCTAAAACGCACCTCATTTCTCATCTCCTTTGCTCGGGTTCGCCATTCCAGCCGATTTACTAGCCATCTCCCTCCTTGGAGAATCAGCACCTTTAACCTCCTGTTCCGTACAGGTTGCAATTTGTCCTGAGGATGAACGGGAAGAGGGGGAACCAATGAGAGACTAGCTCTAGGGGTTGGGACAGGCACAGGTCACTCTATTTTCCCATCAGGAAGAAGAATCAAGCACAAGCTCAGCCTGCCCCCCAGAACCAGAAGAGGGCCTGAAGCAATCCTGCGCTTTTGCGGCCAGCTCCCAAAAAAGCGAGTTGAAAAATGGAGCTCAGGGGCACTGCAATTCACAAACCTGCAGAGTTTTAAATGATACCTCTCGTCCACAAATATATTAAGGGAAGGCAACGAAGAGGCTTTGAAAGCAAGGCAGAATTGCAGGAAACAGATTTCAGGAGGTAGATTCGAATCGCCTTGAAAGCACATGAAAAGCGGCAAAACGTGGACAATGATGCCCTTGGCCAAAAAGGGCGTATGCGTTTTTTCCTGAATATATTCAGGAAAAAACGCATACGCCCTTTTTGGCCAACCAAGCAACCTGGAAAGGCCAATCAGCGCTCCAAAGAAGTCTCGCTTCCCAGCGGGCAAAAGGGCCATGGGGAAAAAAGTGTCCAAACCAGAAATGCAGGACCGGCCATGGAGAAATGGGAGCCTTGCTACGCTGATGGGTGGGATGTAAATTGCCAACAGGCACTCTGGAGAAGTGTACGGTGTGTTCTGAAACATCTAAAAACACAGCTTGGAGAGCATAGGGCACTTCCACTCATGGGCGTATAAATTGGGAAAACTAAAAATCAGCAAGACACAGGCACCCCAAAGTTTAGGGCTGCTCTGTTGACAAGAACCCCCACTTCATTACACCTTAAATATCCTAGGAAAGCGAAAAATGGATAAAGAAGTTGTGGTCCTCATGTACAATGGAATATCACTCAGCCATGAAATCAACGTCATAAGGCTAGTAGCAGCACGATGAGTGGATTTAGGTACGACGATTCTAAGTGAAATAAGTCACACAGAAAAAGACACTTATCCTAAGATATCACTTCTAGAGGGAATGTAAAAACCGCTACACTTGAACTGAATTGCAAAACAGAACAGAGTCCCACGTTTAGGAAACACACTATGGCTGCTGAACGGGAAAGGTGAGGTGGGGTGATGCATAAAACAAGGGTTTCAAATTAGCTCAGATACCGTTCCATAAACCCAATATGTAAGAGACAAGACCTATTCCTTTTTCAGTGAACTGGACTCAACACCCCCTATTCACCGCACAAGAATATATCTGACTAGTAAGAATCTTCAAACCTATGTATTGATATCTCTCTGTAAGTGAGTCAAGGGGGTGTAAAGCGGCATAAACACAGCCGTGAAAAGCAGCTAAACCCCATTATAAAAATAAATTACTTTTCAAAACCCGTGAAACAAAGACAGTGAAAGAGAGAGAAATTCTTACAAAATTCGTTCAGGGGCTGTGATGCAACCTGGATTGACCATATCTAGACCCACAGCTGATTGAGACATAAGGGTGGACACTCTTGGGGCTGAGAGGTTCGGTGAGGTTGGGTGAGCCAACGCAGACCCTTTCAAGTAATACTGCATGGTACCCATCCCATGGGTCCCAAATCTCCAGGTTCAAGGGCATCTTCCTACGTCGAAAACAGGCATGAGAAACCCAGAAGATGGTACACCGTGTGATCGGGAAAGGTTTCTAAAACGCACCTCATTTCTCATCTCCTTTGCTCGGGTTCGCCATTCCAGCCGATTTACTAGCCATCTCCCTCCTTGGAGAATCAGCACCTTTAACCTCCTGTTCCGTACAGGTTGCAATTTGTCCTGAGGATGAACGGGAAGAGGGGGAACCAATGAGAGACTAGCTCTAGGGGTTGGGACAGGCACAGGTCACTCTATTTTCCCATCAGGAAGAAGAACCAAGCACAAGCTCAGCCTGCCCCCCAGAACCAGAAGAGGGCCTGAAGCAATCCTGCGCTTTTGCGGCCAGCTCCCAAAAAAGCGAGTTGAAAAATGGAGCTCAGGGGCACTGCAATTCACAAACCTGCAGAGTTTTAAATGATACCTCTCGTCCACAAATATATTAAGGGAAGGCAACGAAGAGGCTTTGAAAGCAAGGCAGAATTGCAGGAAACAGATTTCAGGAGGTAGATTCGAATCGCCTTGAAAGCACATGAAAAGCGGCAAAACGTGGACAATGATGCCCTTGGCCAAAAAGGGCGTATGCGTTTTTTCCTGAATATATTCAGGAAAAAACGCATACGCCCTTTTTGGCCAACCAAGCAACCTGGAAAGGCCAATCAGCGCTCCAAAGAAGTCTCGCTTCCCAGCGGGCAAAAGGGCCATGGGGAAAAAAGTGTCCAAACCAGAAATGCAGGACCGGCCATGGAGAAATGGGAGCCTTGCTACGCTGATGGGTGGGATGTAAATTGCCAACAGGCACTCCGGAGAAGTGTACGGTGTGTTCTGAAACATCTAAAAACACAGCTTGGAGAGCATAGGGCACTTCCACTCATGGGCGTATAAATTGGGAAAACTAAAAATCAGCAAGACACAGGCACCCCAAAGTTTAGGGCTGCTCTGTTGACAAGAACCCCCACTTCATTACACCTTAAATATCCTAGGAAAGCGAAAAATGGATAAAGAAGTTGTGGTCCTCATGTACAATGGAATATCACTCAGCCATGAAATCAACGTCATAAGGCTAGTAGCAGCACGATGAGTGGATTTAGGTACGACGATTCTAAGTGAAATAAGTCACACAGAAAAAGACACTTATCATAAGATATCACTTAGAGAGGGAATGTAAAAACCGCTACACTTGAACTGAATTGCAAAACAGAACAGAGTCCCACGTTTAGGAAACACACTATGGCTGCTGAACGGGAAAGGTGAGGTGGGGTGATGCATAAAACAAGGGTTTCAAATTAGCTCCGATACCGTTCCATAAACCCAATATGTAAGAGACAAGACCTATTCCTTTTTCAGTGAACTGGACTCAACACACCCTATTCACCGCACAAGAATATATCTGACTAGTAAGAATCTTCAAACCTATGTATTGATATCTCTCCGTTAGTGAGTCAAGGGGGTGAAAAGCGGCATAAACACAGCCGTGAAGAGCAGCTAAACACCAATATAAAAATAAATTACTTTTCAAAACCCGTGAAACAAAGACAGTGAAAGAGAGAGAAATTCTTACAAAATTCGTTCAGGGGCTGTGATGCAACCTGGATTGACCATATCTAGACCCACAGCTGATTGAGACATAAGGGTGGACACTCTTGGGGCTGAGAGGTTCGGTGAGGTTGGGTGAGCCAACGCAGACCCTTTCAAGTAATACTGCATGGTACCCATCCCATGGGTCCCAAATCTCCAGGTTCAAGGGCATCTTCCTATGTCGAAAACAGGCATGAGAAACCCAGAAGATGGTACACCGTGTGATCGGGAAAGGTTTCTAAAACGCACCTCATTTCTCATCTCCTTTGCTCGGGTTCGCCATTCCAGCCGATTTACTAGCCATCTCCCTCCTTGGAGAATCAGCACCTTTAACCTCCTGTTCCGTACAGGTTGCAATTTGTCCTGAGGATGAACGGGAAGAGGGGGAACCAATGAGAGACTAGCTCTAGGGGTTGGGACAGGCACAGGTCACTCTATTTTCCCATCAGGAAGAAGAATCAAGCACAAGCTCAGCCTGCCCCCCAGAACCAGAAGAGGGCCTGAAGCAATCCTGCGCTTTTGCGGCCAGCTCCCAAAAAAGCGAGTTGAAAAATGGAGCTCAGGGGCACTGCAATTCACAAACCTGCAGAGTTTTAAATGATACCTCTCGTCCACAAATATATTAAGGGAAGGCAACGAAGAGGCTTTGAAAGCAAGGCAGAATTGCAGGAAACAGATTTCAGGAGGTAGATTCGAATCGCCTTGAAAGCACATGAAAAGCGGCAAAACGTGGACAATGATGCCCTTGGCCAAAAAGGGCGTATGCGTTTTTTCCTGAATATATTCAGGAAAAAACGCATACGCCCTTTTTGGCCAACCAAGCAACCTGGAAAGGCCAATCAGCGCTCCAAAGAAGTCTCGCTTCCCAGCGGGCAAAAGGGCCATGGGGAAAAAAGTGTCCAAACCAGAAATGCAGGACCGGCCATGGAGAAATGGGAGCCTTGCTACGCTGATGGGTGGGATGTAAATTGCCAACAGGCACTCCGGAGAAGTGTACAGTGTGTTCTGAAACATCTAAAAACACAGCTTGGAGCGCATAGGGCACTTCCACTCATGGGCGTATAAATTGGGAAAACTAAAAATCAGCAAGACACAGGCACCCCAAAGTTTAGGGCTGCTCTGTTGACAAGAACCCCCACTTCATTACACCTTAAATATCCTAGGAAAGCGAAAAATGGATAAAGAAGTTGTGGTCCTCATGTACAATGGAATATCACTCAGCCATGAAATCAACGTCATAAGGCTAGTAGCAGCACGATGAGTGGATTTAGGTACGACGATTCTAAGTGAAATAAGTCACACAGAAAAAGACACTTATCATAAGATATCACTTAGAGAGGGAATGTAAAAACCGCTACACTTGAACTGAATTGCAAAACAGAACAGAGTCCCACGTTTAGGAAACACACTATGGCTGCTGAACGGGAAAGGTGAGGTGGGGTGATGCATAAAACAAGGGTTTCAAATTAGCTCAGATACCGTTCCATAAACCCAATATGTAAGAGACAAGACCTATTCCTTTTTCAGTGAACTGGACTCAACACCCCCTATTCACCGCACAAGAATATATCTGACTAGTAAGAATCTTCAAACCTATGTATTGATATCTCTCTGTAAGTGAGTCAAGGGGGTGTAAAGCGGCATAAACACAGCCGTGAAAAGCAGCTAAACCCCATTATAAAAATAAATTACTTTTCAAAACCCGTGAAACAAAGACAGTGAAAGAGAGAGAAATTCTGACAAAATTCGTTCAGGGGCTGTGATGCAACCTGGATTGACCATATCTAGACCCACAGCTGATTGAGACATAAGGGTGGACACTCTTGGGGCTGAGAGGTTCGGTGAGGTTGGGTGAGCCAACGCAGACCCTTTCAAGTAATACTGCATGGTACCCATCCCATGGGTCCCAAATCTCCAGGTTCAAGGGCATCTTCCTACGTCGAAAACAGGCATGAGAAACCCAGAAGATGGTACACCGTGTGATCGGGAAAGGTTTCTAAAACGCACCTCATTTCTCATCTCCTTTGCTCGGGTTCGCCATTCCAGCCGATTTACTAGCCATCTCCCTCCTTGGAGAATCAGCACCTTTAACCTCCTGTTCCGTACAGGTTGCAATTTGTCCTGAGGATGAACGGGAAGAGGGGGAACCAATGAGAGACTAGCTCTAGGGGTTGGGACAGGCACAGGTCACTCTATTTTCCCATCAGGAAGAAGAATCAAGCACAAGCTCAGCCTGCCCCCCAGAACCAGAAGAGGGCCTGAAGCAATCCTGCGCTTTTGCGGGCAGCTCCCAAAAAAGCGAGTTGAAAAATGGAGCTCAGGGGCACTGCAATTCACAAACCTGCAGAGTTTTAAATGATACCTCTCGTCCACAAATATATTAAGGGAAGGCAACGAAGAGGCTTTGAAAGCAAGGCAGAATTGCAGGAAACAGATTTCAGGAGGTAGATTCGAATCGCCTTGAAAGCACATGAAAAGCGGCAAAACGTGGACAATGATGCCCTTGGCCAAAAAGGGCGTATGCGTTTTTTCCTGAATATATTCAGGAAAAAACGCATACGCCCTTTTTGGCCAACCAAGCAACCTGGAAAGGCCAATCAGCGCTCCAAAGAAGTCTCGCTTCCCAGCGGGCAAAAGGGCCATGGGGAAAAAAGTGTCCAAACCAGAAATGCAGGACCGGCCATGGAGAAATGGGAGCCTTGCTACGCTGATGCGTGGGATGTAAATTGCCAACAGGCACTCCGGAGAAGTGTACGGTGTGTTCTGAAACATCTAAAAACACAGCTTGGAGAGCATAGGGCACTTCCACTCATGGGCGTATAAATTGGGAAAACTAAAAATCAGCAAGACACAGGCACCCCAAAGTTTAGGGCTGCTCTGTTGACAAGAACCCCCACTTCATTACACCTTAAATATCCTAGGAAAGCGAAAAATGGATAAAGAAGTTGTGGTCCTCATGTACAATGGAATATCACTCAGCCATGAAATCAACGTCATAAGGCTAGTAGCAGCACGATGAGTGGATTTAGGTACGACGATTCTAAGTGAAATAAGTCACACAGAAAAAGACACTTATCATAAGATATCACTTAGAGAGGGAATGTAAAAACCGCTACACTTGAACTGAATTGCAAAACAGAACAGAGTCCCACGTTTAGGAAACACACTATGGCTGCTGAACGGGAAAGGTGAGGTGGGGTGATGCATAAAACAAGGGTTTCAAATTAGCTCAGATACCGTTCCATAAACCCAATATGTAAGAGACAAGACCTATTCCTTTTTCAGTGAACTGGACTCAACACCCCCTATTCACCGCACAAGAATATATCTGACTAGTAAGAATCTTCAAACCTATGTATTGATATCTCTCTGTAAGTGAGTCAAGGGGGTGTAAAGCGGCATAAACACAGCCGTGAAAAGCAGCTAAACCCCATTATAAAAATAAATTACTTTTCAAAACCCGTGAAACAAAGACAGTGAAAGAGAGAGAAATTCTGACAAAATTCGTTCAGGGGCTGTGATGCAACCTGGATTGACCATATCTAGACCCACAGCTGATTGAGACATAAGGGTGGACACTCTTGGGGCTGAGAGGTTCGGTGAGGTTGGGTGAGCCAACGCAGACCCTTTCAAGTAATACTGCATGGTACCCATCCCATGGGTCCCAAATCTCCAGGTTCAAGGGCATCTTCCTACGTCGAAAACAGGCATGAGAAACCCAGAAGATGGTACACCGTGTGATCGGGAAAGGTTTCTAAAACGCACCTCATTTCTCATCTCCTTTGCTCGGGTTCGCCATTCCAGCCGATTTACTAGCCATCTCCCTCCTTGGAGAATCAGCACCTTTAACCTCCTGTTCCGTACAGGTTGCAATTTGTCCTGAGGATGAACGGGAAGAGGGGGAACCAATGAGAGACTAGCTCTAGGGGTTGGGACAGGCACAGGTCACTCTATTTTCCCATCAGGAAGAAGAATCAAGCACAAGCTCAGCCTGCCCCCCAGAACCAGAAGAGGGCCTGAAGCAATCCTGCGCTTTTGCGGGCAGCTCCCAAAAAAGCGAGTTGAAAAATGGAGCTCAGGGGCACTGCAATTCACAAACCTGCAGAGTTTTAAATGATACCTCTCGTCCACAAATATATTAAGGGAAGGCAACGAAGAGGCTTTGAAAGCAAGGCAGAATTGCAGGAAACAGATTTCAGGAGGTAGATTCGAATCGCCTTGAAAGCACATGAAAAGCGGCAAAACGTGGACAATGATGCCCTTGGCCAAAAAGGGCGTATGCGTTTTTTCCTGAATATATTCAGGAAAAAACGCATACGCCCTTTTTGGCCAACCAAGCAACCTGGAAAGGCCAATCAGCGCTCCAAAGAAGTCTCGCTTCCCAGCGGGCAAAAGGGCCATGGGGAAAAAAGTGTCCAAACCAGAAATGCAGGACCGGCCATGGAGAAATGGGAGCCTTGCTACGCTGATGGGTGGGATGTAAATTGCCAACAGGCACTCCGGAGAAGTGTACGGTGTGTTCTGAAACATCTAAAAACACAGCTTGGAGAGCATAGGGCACTTCCACTCATGGGCGTATAAATTGGGAAAACTAAAAATCAGCAAGACACAGGCACCCCAAAGTTTAGGGCTGCTCTGTTGACAAGAACCCCCACTTCATTACACCTTAAATATCCTAGGAAAGCGAAAAATGGATAAAGAAGTTGTGGTCCTCATGTACAATGGAATATCACTCAGCCATGAAATCAACGTCATAAGGCTAGTAGCAGCACGATGAGTGGATTTAGGTACGACGATTCTAAGTGAAATAAGTCACACAGAAAAAGACACTTATCATAAGATATCACTTAGAGAGGGAATGTAAAAACCGCTACACTTGAACTGAATTGCAAAACAGAACAGAGTCCCACGTTTAGGAAACACACTATGGCTGCTGAACGGGAAAGGTGAGGTGGGGTGATGCATAAAACAAGGGTTTCAAATTAGCTCAGATACCGTTCCATAAACCCAATATGTAAGAGACAAGACCTATTCCTTTTTCAGTGAACTGGACTCAACACCCCCTATTCACCGCACAAGAATATATCTGACTAGTAAGAATCTTCAAACCTATGTATTGATATCTCTCTGTAAGTGAGTCAAGGGGGTGTAAAGCGGCATAAACACAGCCGTGAAAAGCAGCTAAACCCCATTATAAAAATAAATTACTTTTCAAAACCCGTGAAACAAAGACAGTGAAAGCGAGAGAAATTCTTACAAAATTCGTTCACGGGCTGTGATGCAACCTGGATTGACCATATCTAGACCCACAGCTGATTGAGACATAAGGGTGGACACTCTTGGGGCTGAGAGGTTCGGTGAGGTTGGGTGAGCCAACGCAGACCCTTTCAAGTAATACTGCATGGAACCCATCCCATGGGTCCCAAATCTCCAGGTTCAAGGGCATCTTCCTACGTCGAAAACAGGCATGAGAAACCCAGAAGATGGTACACCGTGTGATCGGGAAAGGTTTCTAAAACGCACCTCATTTCTCATCTCCTTTGCTCGGGTTCGCCATTCCAGCCGATTTACTAGCCATCTCCCTCCTTGGAGAATCAGCACCTTTAACCTCCTGTTCCGTACAGGTTGCAATTTGTCCTGAGGATGAAGGGGAAGAGGGGGAACCAATGAGAGACTAGCTCTAGGGGTTGGGACAGGCACAGGTCACTCTATTTTCCCATCAGGAAGAAGAATCAAGCACAAGCTCAGCCTGCCCCCCAGAACCAGAAGAGGGCCTGAAGCAATCCTGCGCTTTTGCGGCCAGCTCCCAAAAAAGCGAGTTGAAAAATGGAGCTCAGGGGCACTGCAATTCACAAACCTGCAGAGTTTTAAATGATACCTCTCGTCCACAAATATATTAAGGGAAGGCAACGAAGAGGCTTTGAAAGCAAGGCAGAATTGCAGGAAACAGATTTCAGGAGGTAGATTCGAATCGCCTTGAAAGCACATGAAAAGCGGCAAAACGTGGACAATGATGCCCTTGGCCAAAAAGGGCGTATGCGTTTTTTCCTGAATATATTCAGGAAAAAACGCATACGCCCTTTTTGGCCAACCAAGCAACCTGGAAAGGCCAATCAGCGCTCCAAAGAAGTCTCGCTTCCCAGCGGGCAAAAGGGCCATGGGGAAAAAAGTGTCCAAACCAGAAATGCAGGACCGGCCATGGAGAAATGGGAGCCTTGCTACGCTGATGCGTGGGATGTAAATTGCCAACAGGCACTCCGGAGAAGTGTACGGTGTGTTCTGAAACATCTAAAAACACAGCTTGGAGAGCATAGGGCACTTCCACTCATGGGCGTATAAATTGGGAAAACTAAAAATCAGCAAGACACAGGCACCCCAAAGTTTAGGGCTGCTCTGTTGACAAGAACCCCCACTTCATTACACCTTAAATATCCTAGGAAAGCGAAAAATGGATAAAGAAGTTGTGGTCCTCATGTACAATGGAATATCACTCAGCCATGAAATCAACGTCATAAGGCTAGTAGCAGCACGATGAGTGGATTTAGGTACGACGATTCTAAGTGAAATAAGTCACACAGAAAAAGACACTTATCATAAGATATCACTTAGAGAGGGAATGTAAAAACCGCTACACTTGAACTGAATTGCAAAACAGAACAGAGTCCCACGTTTAGGAAACACACTATGGCTGCTGAACGGGAAAGGTGAGGTGGGGTGATGCATAAAACAAGGGTTTCAAATTAGCTCAGATACCGTTCCATAAACCCAATATGTAAGAGACAAGACCTATTCCTTTTTCAGTGAACTGGACTCAACACCCCCTATTCACCGCACAAGAATATATCTGACTAGTAAGAATCTTCAAACCTATGTATTGATATCTCTCTGTAAGTGAGTCAAGGGGGTGTAAAGCGGCATAAACACAGCCGTGAAAAGCAGCTAAACCCCATTATAAAAATAAATTACTTTTCAAAACCCGTGAAACAAAGACAGTGAAAGAGAGAGAAATTCTGACAAAATTCGTTCAGGGGCTGTGATGCAACCTGGATTGACCATATCTAGACCCACAGCTGATTGAGACATAAGGGTGGACACTCTTGGGGCTGAGAGGTTCGGTGAGGTTGGGTGAGCCAACGCAGACCCTTTCAAGTAATACTGCATGGTACCCATCCCATGGGTCCCAAATCTCCAGGTTCAAGGGCATCTTCCTACGTCGAAAACAGGCATGAGAAACCCAGAAGATGGTACACCGTGTGATCGGGAAAGGTTTCTAAAACGCACCTCATTTCTCATCTCCTTTGCTCGGGTTCGCCATTCCAGCCGATTTACTAGCCATCTCCCTCCTTGGAGAATCAGCACCTTTAACCTCCTGTTCCGTACAGGTTGCAATTTGTCCTGAGGATGAAGGGGAAGAGGGGGAACCAATGAGAGACTAGCTCTAGGGGTTGGGACAGGCACAGGTCACTCTATTTTCCCATCAGGAAGAAGAATCAAGCACAAGCTCAGCCTGCCCCCCAGAACCAGAAGAGGGCCTGAAGCAATCCTGCGCTTTTGCGGCCAGCTCCCAAAAAAGCGAGTTGAAAAATGGAGCTCAGGGGCACTGCAATTCACAAACCTGCAGAGTTTTAAATGATACCTCTCGTCCACAAATATATTAAGGGAAGGCAACGAACAGGCTTTGAAAGCAAGGCAGAATTGCAGGAAACAGATTTCAGGAGGTAGATTCGAATCGCCTTGAAAGCACATGAAAAGCGGCAAAACGTGGACAATGATGCCCTTGGCCAAAAAGGGCGTATGCGTTTTTTCCTGAATATATTCAGGAAAAAACGCATACGCCCTTTTGGCCAAACAAGCAACCTGGAAAGGCCAATCAGCGCTCCAAAGAAGTCTCGCTTCCCAGCGGGCAAAAGGGCCATGGGGAAAAAAGTGTCCAAACCAGAAATGCAGGACCGGCCATGGAGAAATGGGAGCCTTGCTACGCTGATGCGTGGGATGTAAATTGCCAACAGGCACTCCGGAGAAGTGTACGGTGTGTTCTGAAACATCTAAAAACACAGCTTGGAGAGCATAGGGCACTTCCACTCATGGGCGTATAAATTGGGAAAACTAAAAATCAGCAAGACACAGGCACCCCAAAGTTTAGGGCTGCTCTGTTGACAAGAACACCCACTTCATTACACCTTAAATATCCTAGGAAAGCGAAAAATGGATAAAGAAGTTGTGGTCCTCATGTACAATGGAATATCACTCAGCCATGAAATCAACGTCATAAGGCTAGTAGCAGCACGATGAGTGGATTTAGGTACGACGATTCTAAGTGAAATAAGTCACACAGAAAAAGACACTTATCATAAGATATCACTTAGAGAGGGAATGTAAAAACCGCTACACTTGAACTGAATTGCAAAACAGAACAGAGTCCCACGTTTAGGAAACACACTATGGCTGCTGAACGGGAAAGGTGAGGTGGGGTGATGCATAAAACAAGGGTTTCAAATTAGCTCAGATACCGTTCCATAAACCCAATATATAAGAGACAAGACCTATTCCTTTTTCAGTGAACTGGACTCAACACCCCCTATTCACCGCACAAGAATATATCTGACTAGTAAGAATCTTCAAACCTATGTATTGATATCTCTCTGTAAGTGAGTCAAGGGGGTGTAAAGCGGCATAAACACAGCCGTGAAAAGCAGCTAAACCCCATTATAAAAATAAATTACTTTTCAAAACCCGTGAAACAAAGGCAGTGAAAGAGAGAGAAATTCTTACAAAATTCGTTCAGGGGCTGTGATGCAACCTGGATTGACCATATCTAGACCCACAGCTGATTGAGACATAAGGGTGGACACTCTTGGGGCTGAGAGGTTCGGTGAGGTTGGGTGAGCCAACGCAGACCCTTTCAAGTAATACTGCATGGTACCCATCCCATGGGTCCCAAATCTCCAGGTTCAAGGGCATCTTCCTACGTCGAAAACAGGCATGAGAAACCCAGAAGATGGTACACCGTGTGATCGGGAAAGGTTTCTAAAACGCACCTCATTTCTCATCTCCTTTGCTCGGGTTCGCCATTCCAGCCGATTTACTAGCCATCTCCCTCCTTGGAGAATCAGCACCTTTAACCTCCTGTTCCGTACAGGTTGCAATTTGTCCTGAGGATGAACGGGAAGAGGGGGAACCAATGAGAGACTAGCTCTAGGGGTTGGGACAGGCACAGGTCACTCTATTTTCCCATCAGGAAGAAGAATCAAGCACAAGCTCAGCCTGCCCCCCAGAACCAGAAGAGGGCCTGAAGCAATCCTGCGCTTTTGCGGCCAGCTCCCAAAAAAGCGAGTTGAAAAATGGAGCTCAGGGGCACTGCAATTCACAAACCTGCAGAGTTTTAAATGATACCTCTCGTCCACAAATATATTAAGGGAAGGCAACGAAGAGGCTTTGAAAGCAAGGCAGAATTGCAGGAAACAGATTTCAGGAGGTAGATTCGAATCGCCTTGAAAGCACATGAAAAGCGGCAAAACGTGGACAATGATGCCCTTGGCCAAAAAGGGCGTATGCGTTTTTTCCTGAATATATTCAGGAAAAAACGCATACGCCCTTTTTGGCCAACCAAGCAACCTGGAAAGGCCAATCAGCGCTCCAAAGAAGTCTCGCTTCCCAGCGGGCAAAAGGGCCATGGGGAAAAAAGTGTCCAAACCAGAAATGCAGGACCGGCCATGGAGAAATGGGAGCCTTGCTACGCTGATGGGTGGGATGTAAATTGCCAACAGGCACTCCGGAGAAGTGTACAGTGTGTTCTGAAACATCTAAAAACACAGCTTGGAGAGCATAGGGCACTTCCACTCATGGGCGTATAAATTGGGAAAACTAAAAATCAGCAAGACACAGGCACCCCAAAGTTTAGGGCTGCTCTGTTGACAAGAACCCCCACTTCATTACACCTTAAATATCCTAGGAAAGCGAAAAATGGATAAAGAAGTTGTGGTCCTCATGTACAATGGAATATCACTCAGCCATGAAATCAACGTCATAAGGCTAGTAGCAGCACGATGAGTGGATTTAGGTACGACGATTCTAAGTGAAATAAGTCACACAGAAAAAGACACTTATCCTAAGATATCACTTAGAGAGGGAATGTAAAAACCGCTACACTTGAACTGAATTGCAAAACAGAACAGAGTCCCACGTTTAGGAAACACACTATGGCTGCTGAACGGGAAAGGTGAGGTGGGGTGATGCATAAAACAAGGGTTTCAAATTAGCTCCGATACCGTTCCATAAACCCAATATGTAAGAGACAAGACCTATTCCTTTTTCAGTGAACTGGACTCAACACCCCCTATTCACCGCACAAGAATATATCTGACTAGTAAGAATCTTCAAACCTATGTATTGATATCTCTCTGTAAGTGAGTCAAGGGGGTGTAAAGCGGCATAAACACAGCCGTGAAAAGCAGCTAAACCCCATTATAAAAATAAATTACTTTTCAAAACCCGTGAAACAAAGACAGTGAAAGAGAGAGAAATTCTGACAAAATTCGTTCAGGGGCTGTGATGCAACCTGGATTGACCATATCTAGACCCACAGCTGATTGAGACATAAGGGTGGACACTCTTGGGGCTGAGAGGTTCGGTGAGGTTGGGTGAGCCAACGCAGACCCTTTCAAGTAATACTGCATGGTACCCATCCCATGGGTCCCAAATCTCCAGGTTCAAGGGCATCTTCCTACGTCGAAAACAGGCATGAGAAACCCAGAAGATGGTACACCGTGTGATCGGGAAAGGTTTCTAAAACGCACCTCATTTCTCATCTCCTTTGCTCGGGTTCGCCATTCCAGCCGATTTACTAGCCATCTCCCTCCTTGGAGAATCAGCACCTTTAACCTCCTGTTCCGTACAGGTTGCAATTTGTCCTGAGGATGAACGGGAAGAGGGGGAACCAATGAGAGACTAGCTCTAGGGGTTGGGACAGGCACAGGTCACTCTATTTTCCCATCAGGAAGAAGAATCAAGCACAAGCTCAGCCTGCCCCCCAGAACCAGAAGAGGGCCTGAAGCAATCCTGCGCTTTTGCGGCCAGCTCCCAAAAAAGCGAGTTGAAAAATGGAGCTCAGGGGCACTGCAATTCACAAACCTGCAGAGTTTTAAATGATACCTCTCGTCCACAGATATATTAAGGGAAGGCAACGAAGAGGCTTTGAAAGCAAGGCAGAATTGCAGGAAACAGATTTCAGGAGGTAGATTCGAATCGCCTTGAAAGCACATGAAAAGCGGCAAAACGTGGACAATGATGCCCTTGGCCAAAAAGGGCGTATGCGTTTTTTCCTGAATATATTCAGGAAAAAACGCATACGCCCTTTTTGGCCAACCAAGCAACCTGGAAAGGCCAATCAGCGCTCCAAAGAAGTCTCGCTTCCCAGCGGGCAAAAGGGCCATGGGGAAAAAAGTGTCCAAACCAGAAATGCAGGACCGGCCATGGAGAAATGGGAGCCTTGCTACGCTGATGGGTGGGATGTAAATTGCCAACAGGCACTCCGGAGAAGTGTACGGTGTGTTCTGAAACATCTAAAAACACAGCTTGGAGAGCATAGGGCACTTCCACTCATGGGCGTATAAATTGGGAAAACTAAAAATCAGCAAGACACAGGCACCCCAAAGTTTAGGGCTGCTCTGTTGACAAGAACCCCCACTTCATTACACCTTAAATATCCTAGGAAAGCGAAAAATGGATAAAGAAGTTGTGGTCCTCATGTACAATGGAATATCACTCAGCCATGAAATCAACGTCATAAGGCTAGTAGCAGCACGATGAGTGGATTTAGGTACGACGATTCTAAGTGAAATAAGTCACACAGAAAAAGACACTTATCCTAAGATATCACTTAGAGAGGGAATGTAAAAACCGCTACACTTGAACTGAATTGCAAAACAGAACAGAGTCCCACGTTTAGGAAACACACTATGGCTGCTGAACGGGAAAGGTGAGGTGGGGTGATGCATAAAACAAGGGTTTCAAATTAGCTCAGATACCGTTCCATAATCCCAATATGTAAGAGACAAGACCTATTCCTTTTTCAGTGAACTGGACTCAACACCCCCTATTCACCGCACAAGAATATATCTGACTAGTAAGAATCTTCAAACCTATGTATTGATATCTCTCTGTAAGTGAGTCAAGGGGGTGTAAAGCGGCATAAACACAGCCGTGAAAAGCAGCTAAACCCCATTATAAAAATAAATTACTTTTCAAAACCCGTGAAACAAAGACAGTGAAAGCGAGAGAAATTCTTACAAAATTCGTTCACGGGCTGTGATGCAACCTGGATTGACCATATCTAGACCCACAGCTGATTGAGACATAAGGGTGGACACTCTTGGGGCTGAGAGGTTCGGTGAGGTTGGGTGAGCCAACGCAGACCCTTTCAAGTAATACTGCATGGAACCCATCCCATGGGTCCCAAATCTCCAGGTTCAAGGGCATCTTCCTACGTCGAAAACAGGCATGAGAAACCCAGAAGATGGTACACCGTGTGATCGGGAAAGGTTTCTAAAACGCACCTCATTTCTCATCTCCTTTGCTCGGGTTCGCCATTCCAGCCGATTTACTAGCCATCTCCCTCCTTGGAGAATCAGCACCTTTAACCTCCTGTTCCGTACAGGTTGCAATTTGTCCTGAGGATGAACGGGAAGAGGGGGAACCAATGAGAGACTAGCTCTAGGGGTTGGGACAGGCACAGGTCACTCTATTTTCCCATCAGGAAGAAGAATCAAGCACAAGCTCAGCCTGCCCCCCAGAACCAGAAGAGGGCCTGAAGCAATCCTGCGCTTTTGCGGCCAGCTCCCAAAAAAGCGAGTTGAAAAATGGAGCTCAGGGGCACTGCAATTCACAAACCTGCAGAGTTTTAAATGATACCTCTCGTCCACAAATATATTAAGGGAAGGCAACGAAGAGGCTTTGAAAGCAAGGCAGAATTGCAGGAAACAGATTTCAGGAGGTAGATTCGAATCGCCTTGAAAGCACATGAAAAGCGGCAAAACGTGGACAATGATGCCCTTGGCCAAAAAGGGCGTATGCGTTTTTTCCTGAATATATTCAGGAAAAAACGCATACGCCCTTTTTGGCCAACCAAGCAACCTGGAAAGGCCAATCAGCGCTCCAAAGAAGTCTCGCTTCCCAGCGGGCAAAAGGGCCATGGGGAAAAAAGTGTCCAAACCAGAAATGCAGGACCGGCCATGGAGAAATGGGAGCCTTGCTACGCTGATGGGTGGGATGTAAATTGCCAACAGGCACTCCGGAGAAGTGTACGGTGTGTTCTGAAACATCTAAAAACACAGCTTGGAGAGCATAGGGCACTTCCACTCATGGGCGTATAAATTGGGAAAACTAAAAATCAGCAAGACACAGGCACCCCAAAGTTTAGGGCTGCTCTGTTGACAAGAACCCCCACTTCATTACACCTTAAATATCCTAGGAAAGCGAAAAATGGATAAAGAAGTTGTGGTCCTCATGTATAATGGAATATCACTCAGCCATGAAATCCACGTCATAAGGCTAGTAGCAGCACGATGAGTGGATTTAGGTACGACGATTCTAAGTGAAATAAGTCACACAGAAAAAGACACTTATCCTAAGATATCACTTAGAGAGGGAATGTAAAAACCGCTACACTTGAACTGAATTGCAAAACAGAACAGAGTCCCACGTTTAGGAAACACACTATGGCTGCTGAACGGGAAAGGTGAGGTGGGGTGATGCATAAAACAAGGGTTTCAAATTAGCTCCGATACCGTTCCATAAACCCAATATGTAAGAGACAAGACCTATTCCTTTTTCAGTGAACTGGACTCAACACCCCCTATTCACCGCACAAGAATATATCTGACTAGTAAGAATCTTCAAACCTATGTATTGATATCTCTCTGTAAGTGAGTCAAGGGGGTGTAAAGCGGCATAAACACAGCCGTGAAAAGCAGCTAAACCCCATTATAAAAATAAATTACTTTTCAAAACCCGTGAAACAAAGACAGTGAAAGAGAGAGAAATTCTTACAAAATTCGTTCAGGGGCTGTGATGCAACCTGGATTGACCATATCTAGACCCACAGCTGATTGAGACATAAGGGTGGACACTCTTGGGGCTGAGAGGTTCGGTGAGGTTGGGTGAGCCAACGCAGACCCTTTCAAGTAATACTGCATGGAACCCATCCCATGGGTCCCAAATCTCCAGGTTCAAGGGCATCTTCCTACGTCGAAAACAGGCATGAGAATCCCAGAAGATGGTACACCGTGTGATCGGGAAAGGTTTCTAAAACGCACCTCATTTCTCATCTCCTTTGCTCGGGTTCGCCATTCCAGCCGATTTACTAGCCATCTCCCTCCTTGGAGAATCAGCACCTTTAACCTCCTGTTCCGTACAGGTTGCAATTTGTCCTGAGGATGAACGGGAAGAGGGCGAACCAATGAGAGACTAGCTCTAGGGGTTGGGACAGGCACAGGTCACTCTATTTTCCCATCAGGAAGAAGAATCAAGCACAAGCTCAGCCTGCCCCCCAGAACCAGAAGAGGGCCTGAAGCAATCCTGCGCTTTTGCGGCCAGCTCCCAAAAAAGCGAGTTGAAAAATGGAGCTCAGGGGCACTGCAATTCACAAACCTGCAGAGTTTTAAATGATACCTCTCGTCCACAAATATATTAAGGGAAGGCAACGAACAGGCTTTGAAAGCAAGGCAGAATTGCAGGAAACAGATTTCAGGAGGTAGATTCGAATCGCCTTGAAAGCACATGAAAAGCGGCAAAACGTGGACAATGATGCCCTTGGCCAAAAAGGGCGTATGCGTTTTTTCCTGAATATATTCAGGAAAAAACGCATACGCCCTTTTTGGCCAACCAAGCAACCTGGAAAGGCCAATCAGCGCTCCAAAGAAGTCTCACTTCCCAGCGGGCAAAAGGGCCATGGGGAAAAAAGTGTCCAAACCAGAAATGCAGGACCGGCCATGGAGAAATGGGAGCCTTGCTACGCTGATGGGTGGGATGTAAATTGCCAACAGGCACTCCGGAGAAGTGTACGGTGTGTTCTGAAACATCTAAAAACACAGCTTGGAGAGCATAGGGCACTTCCACTCATGGGCGTATAAATTGGGAAAAGTAAAAATCAGCAAGACACAGGCACCCCAAAGTTTAGGGCTGCTCTGTTGACAAGAACCCCCACTTCATTACACCTTAAATATCCTAGGAAAGAGAAAAATGGTTCAAGAACTTGTGGTCCTCATGTACAATGGAATATCACTCAGCCATGAAATCAACGTCATAAGGCTAGTAGCAGCACGATGAGTGGATTTAGGTACGACGATTCTAAGTGAAATAAGTCACACAGAAAAAGAAACTTATCATAAGATATCACTTAGAGAGGGAATGTAAAAACCGCTACACTTGAACTGAATTGCAAAACAGAACAGAGTCACACGTTTAGGAAACACACTATGGCTGCTGAACGGGAAAGGTGAGGTGGGGTGATGAACAAAACAAGGGTTTCAAATTAGCTCCGATACCGTTCCATAATCCCAATATGTAAGAGACAAGACCTATTCCTTTTTCAGTGAACTGGACTCAACACCCCCTATTCACCGCACAAGAATATATCTGACTAGTAAGAATCTTCAAACCTATGTATTGATATCTCTCTGTAAGTGAGTCAAGGGGGTGTAAAGCGGCATAAACACAGCCGTGAAAAGCAGCTAAACCCCATTATAAAAATAAATTACATTTCAAAACCCGTGAAACAAAGACAGTGAAAGCGAGAGAAATTCTTACAAAATTCGTTCACGGGCTGTGATGCAACCTGGATTGACCATATCTAGACCCACAGCTGATTGAGACATAAGGGTGGACACTCTTGGGGCTGAGAGGTTCGGTGAGGTTGGGTGAGCCAACGCAGACCCTTTCAAGTAATACTGCATGGAACCCATCCCATGGGTCCCAAATCTCCAGGTTCAAGGGCATCTTCCTACGTCGAAAACAGGCATGAGAAACCCAGAAGATGGTACACCGTGTGATCGGGAAAGGTTTCTAAAACGCACCTCATTTCTCATCTCCTTTGCTCGGGTTCGCCATTCCAGCCGATTTACTAGCCATCTCCCTCCTTGGAGAATCAGCACCTTTAACCTCCTGTTCCGTACAGGTTGCAATTTGTCCTGAGGATGAACGGGAAGAGGGGGAACCAATGAGAGACTAGCTCTAGGGGTTGGGACAGGCACAGGTCACTCTATTTTCCCATCAGGAAGAAGAATCAAGCACAAGCTCAGCCTGCCCCCCAGAACCAGAAGAGGGCCTGAAGCAATCCTGCGCTTTTGCGGCCAGCTCCCAAAAAAGCGAGTTGAAAAATGGAGCTCAGGGGCACTGCAATTCACAAACCTGCAGAGTTTTAAATGATACCTCTCGTCCACAGATATATTAAGGGAAGGCAACGAAGAGGCTTTGAAAGCAAGGCAGAATTGCAGGAAACAGATTTCAGGAGGTAGATTCGAATCGCCTTGAAAGCACATGAAAAGCGGCAAAACGTGGACAATGATGCCCTTGGCCAAAAAGGGCGTATGCGTTTTTTCCTGAATATATTCAGGAAAAAACGCATACGCCCTTTTTGGCCAACCAAGCAACCTGGAAAGGCCAATCAGCGCTCCAAAGAAGTCTCGCTTCCCAGCGGGCAAAAGGGCCATGGGGAAAAAAGTGTCCAAACCAGAAATGCAGGACCGGCCATGGAGAAATGGGAGCCTTGCTACGCTGATGGGTGGGATGTAAATTGCCAACAGGCACTCCGGAGAAGTGTACGGTGTGTTCTGAAACATCTAAAAACACAGCTTGGAGAGCATAGGGCACTTCCACTCATGGGCGTATAAATTGGGAAAACTAAAAATCAGCAAGACACAGGCACCCCAAAGTTTAGGGCTGCTCTGTTGACAAGAACCCCCACTTCATTACACCTTAAATATCCTAGGAAAGCGAAAAATGGATAAAGAAGTTGTGGTCCTCATGTACAATGGAATATCACTCAGCCATGAAATCAACGTCATAAGGCTAGTAGCAGCACGATGAGTGGATTTAGGTACGACGATTCTAAGTGAAATAAGTCACACAGAAAAAGACACTTATCCTAAGATATCACTTAGAGAGGGAATGTAAAAACCGCTACACTTGAACTGAATTGCAAAACAGAACAGAGTCCCACGTTTAGGAAACACACTATGGCTGCTGAACGGGAAAGGTGAGGTGGGGTGATGCATAAAACAAGGGTTTCAAATTAGCTCAGATACCGTTCCATAATCCCAATATGTAAGAGACAAGACCTATTCCTTTTTCAGTGAACTGGACTCAACACCCCCTATTCACCGCACAAGAATATATCTGACTAGTAAGAATCTTCAAACCTATGTATTGATATCTCTCTGTAAGTGAGTCAAGGGGGTGTAAAGCGGCATAAACACAGCCGTGAAAAGCAGCTAAACCCCATTATAAAAATAAATTACTTTTCAAAACCCGTGAAACAAAGACAGTGAAAGCGAGAGAAATTCTTACAAAATTCGTTCACGGGCTGTGATGCAACCTGGATTGACCATATCTAGACCCACAGCTGATTGAGACATAAGGGTGGACACTCTTGGGGCTGAGAGGTTCGGTGAGGTTGGGTGAGCCAACGCAGACCCTTTCAAGTAATACTGCATGGAACCCATCCCATGGGTCCCAAATCTCCAGGTTCAAGGGCATCTTCCTACGTCGAAAACAGGCATGAGAAACCCAGAAGATGGTACACCGTGTGATCGGGAAAGGTTTCTAAAACGCACCTCATTTCTCATCTCCTTTGCTCGGGTTCGCCATTCCAGCCGATTTACTAGCCATCTCCCTCCTTGGAGAATCAGCACCTTTAACCTCCTGTTCCGTACAGGTTGCAATTTGTCCTGAGGATGAACGGGAAGAGGGGGAACCAATGAGAGACTAGCTCTAGGGGTTGGGACAGGCACAGGTCACTCTATTTTCCCATCAGGAAGAAGAATCAAGCACAAGCTCAGCCTGCCCCCCAGAACCAGAAGAGGGCCTGAAGCAATCCTGCGCTTTTGCGGCCAGCTCCCAAAAAAGCGAGTTGAAAAATGGAGCTCAGGGGCACTGCAATTCACAAACCTGCAGAGTTTTAAATGATACCTCTCGTCCACAAATATATTAAGGGAAGGCAACGAAGAGGCTTTGAAAGCAAGGCAGAATTGCAGGAAACAGATTTCAGGAGGTAGATTCGAATCGCCTTGAAAGCACATGAAAAGCGGCAAAACGTGGACAATGATGCCCTTGGCCAAAAAGGGCGTATGCGTTTTTTCCTGAATATATTCAGGAAAAAACGCATACGCCCTTTTTGGCCAACCAAGCAACCTGGAAAGGCCAATCAGCGCTCCAAAGAAGTCTCGCTTCCCAGCGGGCAAAAGGGCCATGGGGAAAAAAGTGTCCAAACCAGAAATGCAGGACCGGCCATGGAGAAATGGGAGCCTTGCTACGCTGATGGGTGGGATGTAAATTGCCAACAGGCACTCCGGAGAAGTGTACGGTGTGTTCTGAAACATCTAAAAACACAGCTTGGAGAGCATAGGGCACTTCCACTCATGGGCGTATAAATTGGGAAAACTAAAAATCAGCAAGACACAGGCACCCCAAAGTTTAGGGCTGCTCTGTTGACAAGAACCCCCACTTCATTACACCTTAAATATCCTAGGAAAGCGAAAAATGGATAAAGAAGTTGTGGTCCTCATGTATAATGGAATATCACTCAGCCATGAAATCCACGTCATAAGGCTAGTAGCAGCACGATGAGTGGATTTAGGTACGACGATTCTAAGTGAAATAAGTCACACAGAAAAAGACACTTATCCTAAGATATCACTTAGAGAGGGAATGTAAAAACCGCTACACTTGAACTGAATTGCAAAACAGAACAGAGTCCCACGTTTAGGAAACACACTATGGCTGCTGAACGGGAAAGGTGAGGTGGGGTGATGCATAAAACAAGGGTTTCAAATTAGCTCCGATACCGTTCCATAAACCCAATATGTAAGAGACAAGACCTATTCCTTTTTCAGTGAACTGGACTCAACACCCCCTATTCACCGCACAAGAATATATCTGACTAGTAAGAATCTTCAAACCTATGTATTGATATCTCTCTGTAAGTGAGTCAAGGGGGTGTAAAGCGGCATAAACACAGCCGTGAAAAGCAGCTAAACCCCATTATAAAAATAAATTACTTTTCAAAACCCGTGAAACAAAGACAGTGAAAGAGAGAGAAATTCTTACAAAATTCGTTCAGGGGCTGTGATGCAACCTGGATTGACCATATCTAGACCCACAGCTGATTGAGACATAAGGGTGGACACTCTTGGGGCTGAGAGGTTCGGTGAGGTTGGGTGAGCCAACGCAGACCCTTTCAAGTAATACTGCATGGAACCCATCCCATGGGTCCCAAATCTCCAGGTTCAAGGGCATCTTCCTACGTCGAAAACAGGCATGAGAAACCCAGAAGATGGTACACCGTGTGATCGGGAAAGGTTTCTAAAACGCACCTCATTTCTCATCTCCTTTGCTCGGGTTCGCCATTCCAGCCGATTTACTAGCCATCTCCCTCCTTGGAGAATCAGCACCTTTAACCTCCTGTTCCGTACAGGTTGCAATTTGTCCTGAGGATGAACGGGAAGAGGGCGAACCAATGAGAGACTAGCTCTAGGGGTTGGGACAGGCACAGGTCACTCTATTTTCCCATCAGGAAGAAGAATCAAGCACAAGCTCAGCCTGCCCCCCAGAACCAGAAGAGGGCCTGAAGCAATCCTGCGCTTTTGCGGCCAGCTCCCAAAAAAGCGAGTTGAAAAATGGAGCTCAGGGGCACTGCAATTCACAAACCTGCAGAGTTTTAAATGATACCTCTCGTCCACAAATATATTAAGGGAAGGCAACGAACAGGCTTTGAAAGCAAGGCAGAATTGCAGGAAACAGATTTCAGGAGGTAGATTCGAATCGCCTTGAAAGCACATGAAAAGCGGCAAAACGTGGACAATGATGCCCTTGGCCAAAAAGGGCGTATGCGTTTTTTCCTGAATATATTCAGGAAAAAACGCATACGCCCTTTTTGGCCAACCAAGCAACCTGGAAAGGCCAATCAGCGCTCCAAAGAAGTCTCACTTCCCAGCGGGCAAAAGGGCCATGGGGAAAAAAGTGTCCAAACCAGAAATGCAGGACCGGCCATGGAGAAATGGGAGCCTTGCTACGCTGATGGGTTGGATGTAAATTGCCAACAGGCACTCCGGAGAAGTGTACGGTGTGTTCTGAAACATCTAAAAACACAGCCTGGAGAGCATAGGGCACTTCCACTCATGGGCGTATAAATTGGGAAAACTAAAAATCAGCAAGACACAGGCACCCCAAAGTTTAGGGCTGCTCTGTTGACAAGAACCCCCACTTCATTACACCTTAAATATCCTAGGAAAGCGAAAAATGGATAAAGAAGTTGTGGTCCTCATGTACAATGGAATATCACTCAGCCATGAAATCAACGTCATAAGGCTAGTAGCAGCACGATGAGTGGATTTAGGTACGACGATTCTAAGTGAAATAAGTCACACAGAAAAAGACACTTATCCTAAGATATCACTTAGAGAGGGAATGTAAAAACCGCTACACTTGAACTGAATTGCAAAACAGAACAGAGTCCCACGTTTAGGAAACACACTATGGCTGCTGAACGGGAAAGGTGAGGTGGGGTGATGCATAAAACAAGGGTTTCAAATTAGCTCCGATACCGTTCCATAAACCCAATATGTAAGAGACAAGACCTATTCCTTTTTCAGTGAACTGGACTCAACACCCCCTATTCACCGCACAAGAATATATCTGACTAGTAAGAATCTTCAAACCTATGTATTGATATCTCTCTGTAAGTGAGTCAAGGGGGTGTAAAGCGGCATAAACACAGCCGTGAAAAGCAGCTAAACCCCATTATAAAAATAAATTACTTTTCAAAACCCGTGAAACAAAGACAGTGAAAGAGAGAGAAATTCTGACAAAATTCGTTCAGGGGCTGTGATGCAACCTGGATTGACCATATCTAGACCCACAGCTGATTGAGACATAAGGGTGGACACTCTTGGGGCTGAGAGGTTCGGTGAGGTTGGGTGAGCCAACGCAGACCCTTTCAAGTAATACTGCATGGTACCCATCCCATGGGTCCCAAATCTCCAGGTTCAAGGGCATCTTCCTACGTCGAAAACAGGCATGAGAAACCCAGAAGATGGTACACCGTGTGATCGGGAAAGGTTTCTAAAACGCACCTCATTTCTCATCTCCTTTGCTCGGGTTCGCCATTCCAGCCGATTTACTAGCCATCTCCCTCCTTGGAGAATCAGCACCTTTAACCTCCTGTTCCGTACAGGTTGCAATTTGTCCTGAGGATGAACGGGAAGAGGGGGAACCAATGAGAGACTAGCTCTAGGGGTTGGGACAGGCACAGGTCACTCTATTTTCCCATCAGGAAGAAGAATCAAGCACAAGCTCAGCCTGCCCCCCAGAACCAGAAGAGGGCCTGAAGCAATCCTGCGCTTTTGCGGCCAGCTCCCAAAAAAGCGAGTTGAAAAATGGAGCTCAGGGGCACTGCAATTCACAAACCTGCAGAGTTTTAAATGATACCTCTCGTCCACAAATATATTAAGGGAAGGCAACGAAGAGGCTTTGAAAGCAAGGCAGAATTGCAGGAAACAGATTTCAGGAGGTAGATTCGAATCGCCTTGAAAGCACATGAAAAGCGGCAAAACGTGGACAATGATGCCCTTGGCCAAAAAGGGCGTATGCGTTTTTTCCTGAATATATTCAGGAAAAAACGCATACGCCCTTTTTGGCCAACCAAGCAACCTGGAAAGGCCAATCAGCGCTCCAAAGAAGTCTCGCTTCCCAGCGGGCAAAAGGGCCATGGGGAAAAAAGTGTCCAAACCAGAAATGCAGGACCGGCCATGGAGAAATGGGAGCCTTGCTACGCTGATGGGTGGGATGTAAATTGCCAACAGGCACTCCGGAGAAGTGTACGGTGTGTTCTGAAACATCTAAAAACACAGCTTGGAGAGCATAGGGCACTTCCACTCATGGGCGTATAAATTGGGAAAAGTAAAAATCAGCAAGACACAGGCACCCCAAAGTTTAGGGCTGCTCTGTTGACAAGAACCCCCACTTCATTACACCTTAAATATCCTAGGAAAGCGAAAAATGGATAAAGAAGTTGTGGTCCTCATGTACAATGGAATATCACTCAGCCATGAAATCAACGTCATAAGGCTAGTAGCAGCACGATGAGTGGATTTAGGTACGACGATTCTAAGTGAAATAAGTCACACAGAAAAAGACACTTATCCTAAGATATCACTTAGAGAGGGAATGTAAAAACCGCTACACTTGAACTGAATTGCAAAACAGAACAGAGTCCCACGTTTAGGAAACACACTATGGCTGCTGAACGGGAAAGGTGAGGTGGGGTGATGCATAAAACAAGGGTTTCAAATTAGCTCAGATACCGTTCCATAAACCCAATATGTAAGAGACAAGACCTATTCCTTTTTCAGTGAACTGGACTCAACACCCCCTATTCACCGCACAAGAATATATCTGACTAGTAAGAATCTTCAAACCTATGTATTGATATCTCTCTGTAAGTGAGTCAAGGGGGTGTAAAGCGGCATAAACACAGCCGTGAAAAGCAGCTAAACCCCATTATAAAAATAAATTACTTTTCAAAACCCGTGAAACAAAGACAGTGAAAGCGAGAGAAATTCTTACAAAATTCGTTCACGGGCTGTGATGCAACCTGGATTGACCATATCTAGACCCACAGCTGATTGAGACATAAGGGTGGACACTCTTGGGGCTGAGAGGTTCGGTGAGGTTGGGTGAGCCAACGCAGACCCTTTCAAGTAATACTGCATGGAACCCATCCCATGGGTCCCAAATCTCCAGGTTCAAGGGCATCTTCCTACGTCGAAAACAGGCATGAGAAACCCAGAAGATGGTACACCGTGTGATCGGGAAAGGTTTCTAAAACGCACCTCATTTCTCATCTCCTTTGCTCGGGTTCGCCATTCCAGCCGATTTACTAGCCATCTCCCTCCTTGGAGAATCAGCACCTTTAACCTCCTGTTCCGTACAGGTTGCAATTTGTCCTGAGGATGAACGGGAAGAGGGGGAACCAATGAGAGACTAGCTCTAGGGGTTGGGACAGGCACAGGTCACTCTATTTTCCCATCAGGAAGAAGAATCAAGCACAAGCTCAGCCTGCCCCCCAGAACCAGAAGAGGGCCTGAAGCAATCCTGCGCTTTTGCGGCCAGCTCCCAAAAAAGCGAGTTGAAAAATGGAGCTCAGGGGCACTGCAATTCACAAACCTGCAGAGTTTTAAATGATACCCCTCGTCCACAAATATATTAAGGGAAGGCAACGAAGAGGCTTTGAAAGCAAGGCAGAATTGCAGGAAACAGATTTCAGGAGGTAGATTCGAATCGCCTTGAAAGCACATGAAAAGCGGCAAAACGTGGACAATGATGCCCTTGGCCAAAAAGGGCGTATGCGTTTTTTCCTGAATATATTCAGGAAAAAACGCATACGCCCTTTTTGGCCAACCAAGCAACCTGGAAAGGCCAATCAGCGCTCCAAAGAAGTCTCGCTTCCCAGCGGGCAAAAGGGCCATGGGGAAAAAAGTGTCCAAACCAGAAATGCAGGACCGGCCATGGAGAAATGGGAGCCTTGCTACGCTGATGGGTGGGATGTAAATTGCCAACAGGCACTCCGGAGAAGTGTACGGTGTGTTCTGAAACATCTAAAAACACAGCCTGGAGAGCATAGGGCACTTCCACTCATGGGCGTATAAATTGGGAAAACTAAAAATCAGCAAGACACAAGCACCCCAAAGTTTAGGGCTGCTCTGTTGACAAGAACCCCCACTTCATTACACCTTAAATATCCTAGGAAAGCGAAAAATGGATAAAGAAGTTGTGGTCCTCATGTACAATGGAATATCACTCAGCCATGAAATCAACGTCATAAGGCTAGTAGCAGCACGATGAGTGGATTTAGGTACGACGATTCTAAGTGAAATAAGTCACACAGAAAAAGACACTTATCCTAAGATATCACTTAGAGAGGGAATGTAAAAACCGCTACACTTGAACTGAATTGCAAAACAGAACAGAGTCCCACGTTTAGGAAACACACTATGGCTGCTGAACGGGAAAGGTGAGGTGGGGTGATGCATAAAACAAGGGTTTCAAATTAGCTCCGATACCGTTCCATAAACCCAATATGTAAGAGACAAGACCTATTCCTTTTTCAGTGAACTGGACTCAACACCCCCTATTCACCGCACAAGAATATATCTGACTAGTAAGAATCTTCAAACCTATGTATTGATATCTCTCTGTAAGTGAGTCAAGGGGGTGTAAAGCGGCATAAACACAGCCGTGAAAAGCAGCTAAACCCCATTATAAAAATAAATTACTTTTCAAAACCCGTGAAACAAAGACAGTGAAAGAGAGAGAAATTCTGACAAAATTCGTTCAGGGGCTGTGATGCAACCTGGATTGACCATATCTAGACCCACAGCTGATTGAGACATAAGGGTGGACACTCTTGGGGCTGAGAGGTTCGGTGAGGTTGGGTGAGCCAACGCAGACCCTTTCAAGTAATACTGCATGGTACATATCCCATGGGTCCCAAATCTCCAGGTTCAAGGGCATCTTCCTACGTCGAAAACAGGCATGAGAAACCCAGAAGATGGTACACCGTGTGATCGGGAAAGGTTTCTAAAACGCACCTCATTTCTCATCTCCTTTGCTCGGGTTCGCCATTCCAGCCGATTTACTAGCCATCTCCCTCCTTGGAGAATCAGCACCTTTAACCTCCTGTTCCGTACAGGTTGCAATTTGTCCTGAGGATGAACGGGAAGAGGGGGAACCAATGAGAGACTAGCTCTAGGGGTTGGGACAGGCACAGGTCACTCTATTTTCCCATCAGGAAGAAGAATCAAGCACAAGCTCAGCCTGCCCCCCAGAACCAGAAGAGGGCCTGAAGCAATCCTGCGCTTTTGCGGCCAGCTCCCAAAAAAGCGAGTTGAAAAATGGAGCTCAGGGGCACTGCAATTCACAAACCTGCAGAGTTTTAAATGATACCTCTCGTCCACAAATATATTAAGGGAAGGCAACGAAGAGGCTTTGAAAGCAAGGCAGAATTGCAGGAAACAGATTTCAGGAGGTAGATTCGAATCGCCTTGAAAGCACATGAAAAGCGGCAAAACGTGGACAATGATGCCCTTGGCCAAAAAGGGCGTATGCGTTTTTTCCTGAATATATTCAGGAAAAAACGCATACGCCCTTTTTGGCCAACCAAGCAACCTGGAAAGGCCAATCAGCGCTCCAAAGAAGTCTCGCTTCCCAGCGGGCAAAAGGGCCATGGGGAAAAAAGTGTCCAAACCAGAAATGCAGGACCGGCCATGGAGAAATGGGAGCCTTGCTACGCTGATGGGTGGGATGTAAATTGCCAACAGGCACTCCGGAGAAGTGTACGGTGTGTTCTGAAACATCTAAAAACACAGCTTGGAGAGCATAGGGCACTTCCACTCATGGGCGTATAAATTGGGAAAAGTAAAAATCAGCAAGACACAGGCACCCCAAAGTTTAGGGCTGCTCTGTTGACAAGAACCCCCACTTCATTACACCTTAAATATCCTAGGAAAGCGAAAAATGGATAAAGAAGTTGTGGTCCTCATGTACAATGGAATATCACTCAGCCATGAAATCAACGTCATAAGGCTAGTAGCAGCACGATGAGTGGATTTAGGTACGACGATTCTAAGTGAAATAAGTCACACAGAAAAAGACACTTATCCTAAGATATCACTTAGAGAGGGAATGTAAAAACCGCTACACTTGAACTGAATTGCAAAACAGAACAGAGTCCCACGTTTAGGAAACACACTATGGCTGCTGAACGGGAAAGGTGAGGTGGGGTGATGCATAAAACAAGGGTTTCAAATTAGCTCAGATACCGTTCCATAAACCCAATATGTAAGAGACAAGACCTATTCCTTTTTCAGTGAACTGGACTCAACACCCCCTATTCACCGCACAAGAATATATCTGACTAGTAAGAATCTTCAAACCTATGTATTGATATCTCTCTGTAAGTGAGTCAAGGGGGTGTAAAGCGGCATAAACACAGCCGTGAAAAGCAGCTAAACCCCATTATAAAAATAAATTACTTTTCAAAACCCGTGAAACAAAGACAGTGAAAGCGAGAGAAATTCTTACAAAATTCGTTCACGGGCTGTGATGCAACCTGGATTGACCATATCTAGACCCACAGCTGATTGAGACATAAGGGTGGACACTCTTGGGGCTGAGAGGTTCGGTGAGGTTGGGTGAGCCAACGCAGACCCTTTCAAGTAATACTGCATGGAACCCATCCCATGGGTCCCAAATCTCCAGGTTCAAGGGCATCTTCCTACGTCGAAAACAGGCATGAGAAACCCAGAAGATGGTACACCGTGTGATCGGGAAAGGTTTCTAAAACGCACCTCATTTCTCATCTCCTTTGCTCGGGTTCGCCATTCCAGCCGATTTACTAGCCATCTCCCTCCTTGGAGAATCAGCACCTTTAACCTCCTGTTCCGTACAGGTTGCAATTTGTCCTGAGGATGAACGGGAAGAGGGGGAACCAATGAGAGACTAGCTCTAGGGGTTGGGACAGGCACAGGTCACTCTATTTTCCCATCAGGAAGAAGAATCAAGCACAAGCTCAGCCTGCCCCCCAGAACCAGAAGAGGGCCTGAAGCAATCCTGCGCTTTTGCGGCCAGCTCCCAAAAAAGCGAGTTGAAAAATGGAGCTCAGGGGCACTGCAATTCACAAACCTGCAGAGTTTTAAATGATACCTCTCGTCCACAAATATATTAAGGGAAGGCAACGAAGAGGCTTTGAAAGCAAGGCAGAATTGCAGGAAACAGATTTCAGGAGGTAGATTCGAATCGCCTTGAAAGCACATGAAAAGCGGCAAAACGTGGACAATGATGCCCTTGGCCAAAAAGGGCGTATGCGTTTTTTCCTGAATATATTCAGGAAAAAACGCATACGCCCTTTTTGGCCAACCAAGCAACCTGGAAAGGCCAATCAGCGCTCCAAAGAAGTCTCGCTTCCCAGCGGGCAAAAGGGCCATGGGGAAAAAAGTGTCCAAACCAGAAATGCAGGACCGGCCATGGAGAAATGGGAGCCTTGCTACGCTGATGGGTGGGATGTAAATTGCCAACAGGCACTCCGGAGAAGTGTACGGTGTGTTCTGAAACATCTAAAAACACAGCTTGGAGAGCATAGGGCACTTCCACTCATGGGCGTATAAATTGGGAAAACTAAAAATCAGCAAGACACAGGCACCCCAAAGTTTAGGGCTGCTCTGTTGACAAGAACCCCCACTTCATTACACCTTAAATATCCTAGGAAAGCGAAAAATGGATAAAGAAGTTGTGGTCCTCATGTACAATGGAATATCACTCAGCCATGAAATCAACGTCATAAGGCTAGTAGCAGCACGATGAGTGGATTTAGGTACGACGATTCTAAGTGAAATAAGTCACACAGAAAAAGACACTTATCCTAAGATATCACTTAGAGAGGGAATGTAAAAACCGCTACACTTGAACTGAATTGCAAAACAGAACAGAGTCCCACGTTTAGGAAACACACTATGGCTGCTGAACGGGAAAGGTGAGGTGGGGTGATGCATAAAACAAGGGTTTCAAATTAGCTCCGATACCGTTCCATAAACCCAATATGTAAGAGACAAGACCTATTCCTTTTTCAGTGAACTGGACTCAACACCCCCTATTCACCGCACAAGAATATATCTGACTAGTAAGAATCTTCAAACCTATGTATTGATATCTCTCTGTAAGTGAGTCAAGGGGGTGTAAAGCGGCATAAACACAGCCGTGAAAAGCAGCTAAACCCCATTATAAAAATAAATTACTTTTCAAAACCCGTGAAACAAAGACAGTGAAAGAGAGAGAAATTCTTACAAAATTCGTTCAGGGGCTGTGATGCAACCTGGATTGACCATATCTAGACCCACAGCTGATTGAGACATAAGGGTGGACACTCTTGGGGCTGAGAGGTTCGGTGAGGTTGGGTGAGCCAACGCAGACCCTTTCAAGTAATACTGCATGGAACCCATCCCATGGGTCCCAAATCTCCAGGTTCAAGGGCATCTTCCTACGTCGAAAACAGGCATGAGAAACCCAGAAGATGGTACACCGTGTGATCGGGAAAGGTTTCTAAAACGCACCTCATTTCTCATCTCCTTTGCTCGGGTTCGCCATTCCAGCCGATTTACTAGCCATCTCCCTCCTTGGAGAATCAGCACCTTTAACCTCCTGTTCCGTACAGGTTGCAATTTGTCCTGAGGATGAACGGGAAGAGGGCGAACCAATGAGAGACTAGCTCTAGGGGTTGGGACAGGCACAGGTCACTCTATTTTCCCATCAGGAAGAAGAATCAAGCACAAGCTCAGCCTGCCCCCCAGAACCAGAAGAGGGCCTGAAGCAATCCTGCGCTTTTGCGGCCAGCTCCCAAAAAAGCGAGTTGAAAAATGGAGCTCAGGGGCACTGCAATTCACAAACCTGCAGAGTTTTAAATGATACCTCTCGTCCACAAATATATTAAGGGAAGGCAACGAACAGGCTTTGAAAGCAAGGCAGAATTGCAGGAAACAGATTTCAGGAGGTAGATTCGAATCGCCTTGAAAGCACATGAAAAGCGGCAAAACGTGGACAATGATGCCCTTGGCCAAAAAGGGCGTATGCGTTTTTTCCTGAATATATTCAGGAAAAAACGCATACGCCCTTTTTGGCCAACCAAGCAACCTGGAAAGGCCAATCAGCGCTCCAAAGAAGTCTCACTTCCCAGCGGGCAAAAGGGCCATGGGGAAAAAAGTGTCCAAACCAGAAATGCAGGACCGGCCATGGAGAAATGGGAGCCTTGCTACGCTGATGGGTGGGATGTAAATTGCCAACAGGCACTCCGGAGAAGTGTACGGTGTGTTCTGAAACATCTAAAAACACAGCTTGGAGAGCATAGGGCACTTCCACTCATGGGCGTATAAATTGGGAAAAGTAAAAATCAGCAAGACACAGGCACCCCAAAGTTTAGGGCTGCTCTGTTGACAAGAACCCCCACTTCATTACACCTTAAATATCCTAGGAAAGAGAAAAATGGTTAAAGAACTTGTGGTCCTCATGTACAATGGAATATCACTCAGCCATGAAATCAACGTCATAAGGCTAGTAGCAGCACGATGAGTGGATTTAGGTACGACGATTCTAAGTGAAATAAGTCACACAGAAAAAGAAACTTATCATAAGATATCACTTAGAGAGGGAATGTAAAAACCGCTACACTTGAACTGAATTGCAAAACAGAACAGAGTCACACGTTTAGGAAACACACTATGGCTGCTGAACGGGAAAGGTGAGGTGGGGTGATGAACAAAACAAGGGTTTCAAATTAGCTCCGATACCGTTCCATAATCCCAATATGTAAGAGACAAGACCTATTCCTTTTTCAGTGAACTGGACTCAACACCCCCTATTCACCGCACAAGAATATATCTGACTAGTAAGAATCTTCAGACCTATGTATTGATATCTCTCTGTAAGTGAGTCAAGGGGGTGTAAAGCGGCATAAACACAGCCGTGAAAAGCAGCTAAACCCCATTATAAAAATAAATTACATTTCAAAACCCGTGAAACAAAGACAGTGAAAGCGAGAGAAATTCTTACAAAATTCGTTCACGGGCTGTGATGCAACCTGGATTGACCATATCTAGACCCACAGCTGATTGAGACATAAGGGTGGACACTCTTGGGGCTGAGAGGTTCGGTGAGGTTGGGTGAGCCAACGCAGACCCTTTCAAGTAATACTGCATGGAACCCATCCCATGGGTCCCAAATCTCCAGGTTCAAGGGCATCTTCCTACGTCGAAAACAGGCATGAGAAACCCAGAAGATGGTACACCGTGTGATCGGGAAAGGTTTCTAAAACGCACCTCATTTCTCATCTCCTTTGCTCGGGTTCGCCATTCCAGCCGATTTACTAGCCATCTCCCTCCTTGGAGAATCAGCACCTTTAACCTCCTGTTCCGTACAGGTTGCAATTTGTCCTGAGGATGAACGGGAAGAGGGGGAACCAATGAGAGACTAGCTCTAGGGGTTGGGACAGGCACAGGTCACTCTATTTTCCCATCAGGAAGAAGAATCAAGCACAAGCTCAGCCTGCCCCCCAGAACCAGAAGAGGGCCTGAAGCAATCCTGCGCTTTTGCGGCCAGCTCCCAAAAAAGCGAGTTGAAAAATGGAGCTCAGGGGCACTGCAATTCACAAACCTGCAGAGTTTTAAATGATACCTCTCGTCCACAAATATATTAAGGGAAGGCAACGAAGAGGCTTTGAAAGCAAGGCAGAATTGCAGGAAACAGATTTCAGGAGGTAGATTCGAATCGCCTTGAAAGCACATGAAAAGCGGCAAAACGTGGACAATGATGCCCTTGGCCAAAAAGGGCGTATGCGTTTTTTCCTGAATATATTCAGGAAAAAACGCATACGCCCTTTTTGGCCAACCAAGCAACCTGGAAAGGCCAATCAGCGCTCCAAAGAAGTCTCGCTTCCCAGCGGGCAAAAGGGCCATGGGGAAAAAAGTGTCCAAACCAGAAATGCAGGACCGGCCATGGAGAAATGGGAGCCTTGCTACGCTGATGGGTGGGATGTAAATTGCCAACAGGCACTCCGGAGAAGTGTACGGTGTGTTCTGAAACATCTAAAAACACAGCTTGGAGAGCATAGGGCACTTCCACTCATGGGCGTATAAATTGGGAAAACTAAAAATCAGCAAGACACAGGCACCCCAAAGTTTAGGGCTGCTCTGTTGACAAGAACCCCCACTTCATTACACCTTAAATATCCTAGGAAAGCGAAAAATGGATAAAGAAGTTGTGGTCCTCATGTATAATGGAATATCACTCAGCCATGAAATCCACGTCATAAGGCTAGTAGCAGCACGATGAGTGGATTTAGGTACGACGATTCTAAGTGAAATAAGTCACACAGAAAAAGACACTTATCCTAAGATATCACTTAGAGAGGGAATGTAAAAACCGCTACACTTGACCTGAATTGCAAAACAGAACAGAGTCCCACGTTTAGGAAACACACTATGGCTGCTGAACGGGAAAGGTGAGGTGGGGTGATGCATAAAACAAGGGTTTCAAATTAGCTCAGATACCGTTCCATAAACCCAATATGTAAGAGACAAGACCTATTCCTTTTTCAGTGAACTGGACTCAACACCCCCTATTCACCGCACAAGAATATATCTGACTAGTAAGAATCTTCAAACCTATGTATTGATATCTCTCTGTAAGTGAGTCAAGGGGGTGTAAAGCGGCATAAACACAGCCGTGAAAAGCAGCTAAACCCCATTATAAAAATAAATTACTTTTCAAAACCCGTGAAACAAAGACAGTGAAAGAGAGAGAAATTCTTACAAAATTCGTTCAGGGGCTGTGATGCAACCTGGATTGACCATATCTAGACCCACAGCTGATTGAGACATAAGGGTGGACACTCTTGGGGCTGAGAGGTTCGGTGAGGTTGGGTGAGCCAACGCAGACCCTTTCAAGTAATACTGCATGGTACCCATCCCATGGGTCCCAAATCTCCAGGTTCAAGGGCATCTTCCTACGTCGAAAACAGGCATGAGAAACCCAGAAGATGGTACACCGTGTGATCGGGAAAGGTTTCTAAAACGCACCTCATTTCTCATCTCCTTTGCTCGGGTTCGCCATTCCAGCCGATTTACTAGCCATCTCCCTCCTTGGAGAATCATCACCTTTAACCTCCTGTTCCGTACAGGTTGCAATTTGTCCTGAGGATGAACGGGAAGAGGGCGAACCAATGAGAGACTAGCTCTAGGGGTTGGGACAGGCACAGGTCACTCTATTTTCCCATCAGGAAGAAGAATCAAGCACAAGCTCAGCCTGCCCCCCAGAACCAGAAGAGGGCCTGAAGCAATCCTGCGCTTTTGCGGCCAGCTCCCAAAAAAGCGAGTTGAAAAATGGAGCTCAGGGGCACTGCAATTCACAAACCTGCAGAGTTTTAAATGATACCTCTCGTCCACAAATATATTAAGGGAAGGCAACGAACAGGCTTTGAAAGCAAGGCAGAATTGCAGGAAACAGATTTCAGGAGGTAGATTCGAATCGCCTTGAAAGCACATGAAAAGCGGCAAAACGTGGACAATGATGCCCTTGGCCAAAAAGGGCGTATGCGTTTTTTCCTGAATATATTCAGGAAAAAACGCATACGCCCTTTTTGGCCAACCAAGCAACCTGGAAAGGCCAATCAGCGCTCCAAAGAAGTCTCGCTTCCCAGCGGGCAAAAGGGCCATGGGGAAAAAAGTGTCCAAACCAGAAATGCAGGACCGGCCATGGAGAAATGGGAGCCTTGCTACGCTGATGGGTGGGATGTAAATTGCCAACAGGCACTCCGGAGAAGTGTACGGTGTGTTCTGAAACATCTAAAAACACAGCTTGGAGAGCATAGGGCACTTCCACTCATGGGCGTATAAATTGGGAAAACTAAAAATCAGCAAGACACAGGCACCCCAAAGTTTAGGGCTGCTCTGTTGACAAGAACCCCCACTTCATTACACCTTAAATATCCTAGGAAAGCGAAAAATGGATAAAGAAGTTGTGGTCCTCATGTACAATGGAATATCACTCAGCCATGAAATCAACGTCATAAGGCTAGTAGCAGCACGATGAGTGGATTTAGGTACGACGATTCTAAGTGAAATAAGTCACACAGAAAAAGACACTTATCCTAAGATATCACTTAGAGAGGGAATGTAAAAACCGCTACACTTGAACTGAATTGCAAAACAGAACAGAGTCCCACGTTTAGGAAACACACTATGGCTGCTGAACGGGAAAGGTGAGGTGGGGTGATGCATAAAACAAGGGTTTCAAATTAGCTCCGATACCGTTCCATAAACCCAATATGTAAGAGACAAGACCTATTCCTTTTTCAGTGAACTGGACTCAACACCCCCTATTCACCGCACAAGAATATATCTGACTAGTAAGAATCTTCAAACCTATGTATTGATATCTCTCTGTAAGTGAGTCAAGGGGGTGTAAAGCGGCATAAACACAGCCGTGAAAAGCAGCTAAACCCCATTATAAAAATAAATTACTTTTCAAAACCCGTGAAACAAAGACAGTGAAAGAGAGAGAAATTCTTACAAAATTCGTTCAGGGGCTGTGATGCAACCTGGATTGACCATATCTAGACCCACAGCTGATTGAGACATAAGGGTGGACACTCTTGGGGCTGAGAGGTTCGGTGAGGTTGGGTGAGCCAACGCAGACCCTTTCAAGTAATACTGCATGGAACCCATCCCATGGGTCCCAAATCTCCAGGTTCAAGGGCATCTTCCTACGTCGAAAACAGGCATGAGAAACCCAGAAGATGGTACACCGTGTGATCGGGAAAGGTTTCTAAAACGCACCTCATTTCTCATCTCCTTTGCTCGGGTTCGCCATTCCAGCCGATTTACTAGCCATCTCCCTCCTTGGAGAATCAGCACCTTTAACCTCCTGTTCCGTACAGGTTGCAATTTGTCCTGAGGATGAACGGGAAGAGGGCGAACCAATGAGAGACTAGCTCTAGGGGTTGGGACAGGCACAGGTCACTCTATTTTCCCATCAGGAAGAAGAATCAAGCACAAGCTCAGCCTGCCCCCCAGAACCAGAAGAGGGCCTGAAGCAATCCTGCGCTTTTGCGGCCAGCTCCCAAAAAAGCGAGTTGAAAAATGGAGCTCAGGGGCACTGCAATTCACAAACCTGCAGAGTTTTAAATGATACCTCTCGTCCACAAATATATTAAGGGAAGGCAACGAACAGGCTTTGAAAGCAAGGCAGAATTGCAGGAAACAGATTTCAGGAGGTAGATTCGAATCGCCTTGAAAGCACATGAAAAGCGGCAAAACGTGGACAATGATGCCCTTGGCCAAAAAGGGCGTATGCGTTTTTTCCTGAATATATTCAGGAAAAAACGCATACGCCCTTTTTGGCCAACCAAGCAACCTGGAAAGGCCAATCAGCGCTCCAAAGAAGTCTCACTTCCCAGCGGGCAAAAGGGCCATGGGGAAAAAAGTGTCCAAACCAGAAATGCAGGACCGGCCATGGAGAAATGGGAGCCTTGCTACGCTGATGGGTGGGATGTAAATTGCCAACAGGCACTCCGGAGAAGTGTACGGTGTGTTCTGAAACATCTAAAAACACAGCTTGGAGAGCATAGGGCACTTCCACTCATGGGCGTATAAATTGGGAAAAGTAAAAATCAGCAAGACACAGGCACCCCAAAGTTTAGGGCTGCTCTGTTGACAAGAACCCCCACTTCATTACACCTTAAATATCCTAGGAAAGAGAAAAATGGTTAAAGAACTTGTGGTCCTCATGTACAATGGAATATCACTCAGCCATGAAATCAACGTCATAAGGCTAGTAGCAGCACGATGAGTGGATTTAGGTACGACGATTCTAAGTGAAATAAGTCACACAGAAAAAGAAACTTATCATAAGATATCACTTAGAGAGGGAATGTAAAAACCGCTACACTTGAACTGAATTGCAAAACAGAACAGAGTCACACGTTTAGGAAACACACTATGGCTGCTGAACGGGAAAGGTGAGGTGGGGTGATGAACAAAACAAGGGTTTCAAATTAGCTCCGATACCGTTCCATAATCCCAATATGTAAGAGACAAGACCTATTCCTTTTTCAGTGAACTGGACTCAACACCCCCTATTCACCGCACAAGAATATATCTGACTAGTAAGAATCTTCAGACCTATGTATTGATATCTCTCTGTAAGTGAGTCAAGGGGGTGTAAAGCGGCATAAACACAGCCGTGAAAAGCAGCTAAACCCCATTATAAAAATAAATTACATTTCAAAACCCGTGAAACAAAGACAGTGAAAGCGAGAGAAATTCTTACAAAATTCGTTCACGGGCTGTGATGCAACCTGGATTGACCATATCTAGACCCACAGCTGATTGAGACATAAGGGTGGACACTCTTGGGGCTGAGAGGTTCGGTGAGGTTGGGTGAGCCAACGCAGACCCTTTCAAGTAATACTGCATGGAACCCATCCCATGGGTCCCAAATCTCCAGGTTCAAGGGCATCTTCCTACGTCGAAAACAGGCATGAGAAACCCAGAAGATGGTACACCGTGTGATCGGGAAAGGTTTCTAAAACGCACCTCATTTCTCATCTCCTTTGCTCGGGTTCGCCATTCCAGCCGATTTACTAGCCATCTCCCTCCTTGGAGAATCAGCACCTTTAACCTCCTGTTCCGTACAGGTTGCAATTTGTCCTGAGGATGAACGGGAAGAGGGGGAACCAATGAGAGACTAGCTCTAGGGGTTGGGACAGGCACAGGTCACTCTATTTTCCCATCAGGAAGAAGAATCAAGCACAAGCTCAGCCTGCCCCCCAGAACCAGAAGAGGGCCTGAAGCAATCCTGCGCTTTTGCGGCCAGCTCCCAAAAAAGCGAGTTGAAAAATGGAGCTCAGGGGCACTGCAATTCACAAACCTGCAGAGTTTTAAATGATACCTCTCGTCCACAAATATATTAAGGGAAGGCAACGAAGAGGCTTTGAAAGCAAGGCAGAATTGCAGGAAACAGATTTCAGGAGGTAGATTCGAATCGCCTTGAAAGCACATGAAAAGCGGCAAAACGTGGACAATGATGCCCTTGGCCAAAAAGGGCGTATGCGTTTTTTCCTGAATATATTCAGGAAAAAACGCATACGCCCTTTTTGGCCAACCAAGCAACCTGGAAAGGCCAATCAGCGCTCCAAAGAAGTCTCGCTTCCCAGCGGGCAAAAGGGCCATGGGGAAAAAAGTGTCCAAACCAGAAATGCAGGACCGGCCATGGAGAAATGGGAGCCTTGCTACGCTGATGGGTGGGATGTAAATTGCCAACAGGCACTCCGGAGAAGTGTACGGTGTGTTCTGAAACATCTAAAAACACAGCTTGGAGAGCATAGGGCACTTCCACTCATGGGCGTATAAATTGGGAAAACTAAAAATCAGCAAGACACAGGCACCCCAAAGTTTAGGGCTGCTCTGTTGACAAGAACCCCCACTTCATTACACCTTAAATATCCTAGGAAAGCGAAAAATGGATAAAGAAGTTGTGGTCCTCATGTATAATGGAATATCACTCAGCCATGAAATCCACGTCATAAGGCTAGTAGCAGCACGATGAGTGGATTTAGGTACGACGATTCTAAGTGAAATAAGTCACACAGAAAAAGACACTTATCCTAAGATATCACTTAGAGAGGGAATGTAAAAACCGCTACACTTGACCTGAATTGCAAAACAGAACAGAGTCCCACGTTTAGGAAACACACTATGGCTGCTGAACGGGAAAGGTGAGGTGGGGTGATGCATAAAACAAGGGTTTCAAATTAGCTCAGATACCGTTCCATAAACCCAATATGTAAGAGACAAGACCTATTCCTTTTTCAGTGAACTGGACTCAACACCCCCTATTCACCGCACAAGAATATATCTGACTAGTAAGAATCTTCAAACCTATGTATTGATATCTCTCTGTAAGTGAGTCAAGGGGGTGTAAAGCGGCATAAACACAGCCGTGAAAAGCAGCTAAACCCCATTATAAAAATAAATTACTTTTCAAAACCCGTGAAACAAAGACAGTGAAAGAGAGAGAAATTCTTACAAAATTCGTTCAGGGGCTGTGATGCAACCTGGATTGACCATATCTAGACCCACAGCTGATTGAGACATAAGGGTGGACACTCTTGGGGCTGAGAGGTTCGGTGAGGTTGGGTGAGCCAACGCAGACCCTTTCAAGTAATACTGCATGGTACCCATCCCATGGGTCCCAAATCTCCAGGTTCAAGGGCATCTTCCTACGTCGAAAACAGGCATGAGAAACCCAGAAGATGGTACACCGTGTGATCGGGAAAGGTTTCTAAAACGCACCTCATTTCTCATCTCCTTTGCTCGGGTTCGCCATTCCAGCCGATTTACTAGCCATCTCCCTCCTTGGAGAATCAGCACCTTTAACCTCCTGTTCCGTACAGGTTGCAATTTGTCCTGAGGATGAACGGGAAGAGGGGGAACCAATGAGAGACTAGCTCTAGGGGTTGGGACAGGCACAGGTCACTCTATTTTCCCATCAGGAAGAAGAATCAAGCACAAGCTCAGCCTGCCCCCCAGAACCAGAAGAGGGCCTGAAGCAATCCTGCGCTTTTGCGGCCAGCTCCCAAAAAAGCGAGTTGAAAAATGGAGCTCAGGGGCACTGCAATTCACAAACCTGCAGAGTTTTAAATGATACCTCTCGTCCACAAATATATTAAGGGAAGGCAACGAAGAGGCTTTGAAAGCAAGGCAGAATTGCAGGAAACAGATTTCAGGAGGTAGATTCGAATCGCCTTGAAAGCACATGAAAAGCGGCAAAACGTGGACAATGATGCCCTTGGCCAAAAAGGGCGTATGCGTTTTTTCCTGAATATATTCAGGAAAAAACGCATACGCCCTTTTTGGCCAACCAAGCAACCTGGAAAGGCCAATCAGCGCTCCAAAGAAGTCTCGCTTCCCAGCGGGCAAAAGGGCCATGGGGAAAAAAGTGTCCAAACCAGAAATGCAGGACCGGCCATGGAGAAATGGGAGCCTTGCTACGCTGATGGGTGGGATGTAAATTGCCAACAGGCACTCCGGAGAAGTGTACGGTGTGTTCTGAAACATCTAAAAACACAGCTTGGAGAGCATAGGGCACTTCCACTCATGGGCGTATAAATTGGGAAAACTAAAAATCAGCAAGACACAGGCACCCCAAAGTTTAGGGCTGCTCTGTTGACAAGAACCCCCACTTCATTACACCTTAAATATCCTAGGAAAGCGAAAAATGGATAAAGAAGTTGTGGTCCTCATGTATAATGGAATATCACTCAGCCATGAAATCCACGTCATAAGGCTAGTAGCAGCACGATGAGTGGATTTAGGTACGACGATTCTAAGTGAAATAAGTCACACAGAAAAAGACACTTATCCTAAGATATCACTTAGAGAGGGAATGTAAAAACCGCTACACTTGACCTGAATTGCAAAACAGAACAGAGTCCCACGTTTAGGAAACACACTATGGCTGCTGAACGGGAAAGGTGAGGTGGGGTGATGCATAAAACAAGGGTTTCAAATTAGCTCAGATACCGTTCCATAAACCCAATATGTAAGAGACAAGACCTATTCCTTTTTCAGTGAACTGGACTCAACACCCCCTATTCACCGCACAAGAATATATCTGACTAGTAAGAATCTTCAAACCTATGTATTGATATCTCTCTGTAAGTGAGTCAAGGGGGTGTAAAGCGGCATAAACACAGCCGTGAAAAGCAGCTAAACCCCATTATAAAAATAAATTACTTTTCAAAACCCGTGAAACAAAGACAGTGAAAGAGAGAGAAATTCTTACAAAATTCGTTCAGGGGCTGTGATGCAACCTGGATTGACCATATCTAGACCCACAGCTGATTGAGACATAAGGGTGGACACTCTTGGGGCTGAGAGGTTCGGTGAGGTTGGGTGAGCCAACGCAGACCCTTTCAAGTAATACTGCATGGTACCCATCCCATGGGTCCCAAATCTCCAGGTTCAAGGGCATCTTCCTACGTCGAAAACAGGCATGAGAAACCCAGAAGATGGTACACCGTGTGATCGGGAAAGGTTTCTAAAACGCACCTCATTTCTCATCTCCTTTGCTCGGGTTCGCCATTCCAGCCGATTTACTAGCCATCTCCCTCCTTGGAGAATCAGCACCTTTAACCTCCTGTTCCGTACAGGTTGCAATTTGTCCTGAGGATGAACGGGAAGAGGGCGAACCAATGAGAGACTAGCTCTAGGGGTTGGGACAGGCACAGGTCACTCTATTTTCCCATCAGGAAGAAGAATCAAGCACAAGCTCAGCCTGCCCCCCAGAACCAGAAGAGGGCCTGAAGCAATCCTGCGCTTTTGCGGCCAGCTCCCAAAAAAGCGAGTTGAAAAATGGAGCTCAGGGGCACTGCAATTCACAAACCTGCAGAGTTTTAAATGATACCTCTCGTCCACAAATATATTAAGGGAAGGCAACGAACAGGCTTTGAAAGCAAGGCAGAATTGCAGGAAACAGATTTCAGGAGGTAGATTCGAATCGCCTTGAAAGCACATGAAAAGCGGCAAAACGTGGACAATGATGCCCTTGGCCAAAAAGGGCGTATGCGTTTTTTCCTGAATATATTCAGGAAAAAACGCATACGCCCTTTTTGGCCAACCAAGCAACCTGGAAAGGCCAATCAGCGCTCCAAAGAAGTCTCGCTTCCCAGCGGGCAAAAGGGCCATGGGGAAAAAAGTGTCCAAACCAGAAATGCAGGACCGGCCATGGAGAAATGGGAGCCTTGCTACGCTGATGGGTGGGATGTAAATTGCCAACAGGCACTCCGGAGAAGTGTACGGTGTGTTCTGAAACATCTAAAAACACAGCTTGGAGAGCATAGGGCACTTCCACTCATGGGCGTATAAATTGGGAAAACTAAAAATCAGCAAGACACAGGCACCCCAAAGTTTAGGGCTGCTCTGTTGACAAGAACCCCCACTTCATTACACCTTAAATATCCTAGGAAAGCGAAAAATGGATAAAGAAGTTGTGGTCCTCATGTACAATGGAATATCACTCAGCCATGAAATCAACGTCATAAGGCTAGTAGCAGCACGATGAGTGGATTTAGGTACGACGATTCTAAGTGAAATAAGTCACACAGAAAAAGACACTTATCATAAGATATCACTTAGAGAGGGAATGTAAAAACCGCTACACTTGAACTGAATTGCAAAACAGAACAGAGTCCCACGTTTAGGAAACACACTATGGCTGCTGAACGGGAAAGGTGAGGTGGGGTGATGCATAAAACAAGGGTTTCAAATTAGCTCAGATACCGTTCCATAATCCCAATATGTAAGAGACAAGACCTATTCCTTTTTCAGTGAACTGGACTCAACACCCCCTATTCACCGCACAAGAATATATCTGACTAGTAAGAATCTTCAAACCTATGTGTTGATATCTCTCTGTAAGTGAGTCAAGGGGGTGTAAAGCGGCATAAACACAGCCGTGAAAAGCAGCTAAACCCCATTATAAAAATAAATTACTTTTCAAAACCCGTGAAACAAAGACAGTGAAAGCGAGAGAAATTCTTACAAAATTCGTTCACGGGCTGTGATGCAACCTGGATTGACCATATCTAGACCCACAGCTGATTGAGACATAAGGGTGGACACTCTTGGGGCTGAGAGGTTCGGTGAGGTTGGGTGAGCCAACGCAGACCCTTTCAAGTAATACTGCATGGAACCCATCCCATGGGTCCCAAATCTCCAGGTTCAAGGGCATCTTCCTACGTCGAAAACAGGCATGAGAAACCCAGAAGATGGTACACCGTGTGATCGGGAAAGGTTTCTAAAACGCACCTCATTTCTCATCTCCTTTGCTCGGGTTCGCCATTCCAGCCGATTTACTAGCCATCTCCCTCCTTGGAGAATCAGCACCTTTAACCTCCTGTTCCGTACAGGTTGCAATTTGTCCTGAGGATGAACGGGAAGAGGGGGAACCAATGAGAGACTAGCTCTAGGGGTTGGGACAGGCACAGGTCACTCTATTTTCCCATCAGGAAGAAGAATCAAGCACAAGCTCAGCCTGCCCCCCAGAACCAGAAGAGGGCCTGAAGCAATCCTGCGCTTTTGCGGCCAGCTCCCAAAAAAGCGAGTTGAAAAATGGAGCTCAGGGGCACTGCAATTCACAAACCTGCAGAGTTTTAAATGATACCTCTCGTCCACAAATATATTAAGGGAAGGCAACGAAGAGGCTTTGAAAGCAAGGCAGAATTGCAGGAAACAGATTTCAGGAGGTAGATTCGAATCGCCTTGAAAGCACATGAAAAGCGGCAAAACGTGGACAATGATGCCCTTGGCCAAAAAGGGCGTATGCGTTTTTTCCTGAATATATTCAGGAAAAAACGCATACGCCCTTTTTGGCCAACCAAGCAACCTGGAAAGGCCAATCAGCGCTCCAAAGAAGTCTCGCTTCCCAGCGGGCAAAAGGGCCATGGGGAAAAAAGTGTCCAAACCAGAAATGCAGGACCGGCCATGGAGAAATGGGAGCCTTGCTACGCTGATGGGTGGGATGTAAATTGCCAACAGGCACTCCGGAGAAGTGTACGGTGTGTTCTGAAACATCTAAAAACACAGCTTGGAGAGCATAGGGCACTTCCACTCATGGGCGTATAAATTGGGAAAACTAAAAATCAGCAAGACACAGGCACCCCAAAGTTTAGGGCTGCTCTGTTGACAAGAACCCCCACTTCATTACACCTTAAATATCCTAGGAAAGCGAAAAATGGATAAAGAAGTTGTGGTCCTCATGTATAATGGAATATCACTCAGCCATGAAATCCACGTCATAAGGCTAGTAGCAGCACGATGAGTGGATTTAGGTACGACGATTCTAAGTGAAATAAGTCACACAGAAAAAGACACTTATCCTAAGATATCACTTAGAGAGGGAATGTAAAAACCGCTACACTTGACCTGAATTGCAAAACAGAACAGAGTCCCACGTTTAGGAAACACACTATGGCTGCTGAACGGGAAAGGTGAGGTGGGGTGATGCATAAAACAAGGGTTTCAAATTAGCTCAGATACCGTTCCATAAACCCAATATGTAAGAGACAAGACCTATTCCTTTTTCAGTGAACTGGACTCAACACCCCCTATTCACCGCACAAGAATATATCTGACTAGTAAGAATCTTCAAACCTATGTATTGATATCTCTCTGTAAGTGAGTCAAGGGGGTGTAAAGCGGCATAAACACAGCCGTGAAAAGCAGCTAAACCCCATTATAAAAATAAATTACTTTTCAAAACCCGTGAAACAAAGACAGTGAAAGAGAGAGAAATTCTGACAAAATTCGTTCAGGGGCTGTGATGCAACCTGGATTGACCATATCTAGACCCACAGCTGATTGAGACATAAGGGTGGACACTCTTGGGGCTGAGAGGTTCGGTGAGGTTGGGTGAGCCAACGCAGACCCTTTCAAGTAATACTGCATGGTACCCATCCCATGGGTCCCAAATCTCCAGGTTCAAGGGCATCTTCCTACGTCGAAAACAGGCATGAGAAACCCAGAAGATGGTACACCGTGTGATCGGGAAAGGTTTCTAAAACGCACCTCATTTCTCATCTCCTTTGCTCGGGTTCGCCATTCCAGCCGATTTACTAGCCATCTCCCTCCTTGGAGAATCAGCACCTTTAACCTCCTGTTCCGTACAGGTTGCAATTTGTCCTGAGGATGAACGGGAAGAGGGGGAACCAATGAGAGACTAGCTCTAGGGGTTGGGACAGGCACAGGTCACTCTATTTTCCCATCAGGAAGAAGAATCAAGCACAAGCTCAGCCTGCCCCCCAGAACCAGAAGAGGGCCTGAAGCAATCCTGCGCTTTTGCGGCCAGCTCCCAAAAAAGCGAGTTGAAAAATGGAGCTCAGGGGCACTGCAATTCACAAACCTGCAGAGTTTTAAATGATACCTCTCGTCCACAAATATATTAAGGGAAGGCAACGAAGAGGCTTTGAAAGCAAGGCAGAATTGCAGGAAACAGATTTCAGGAGGTAGATTCGAATCGCCTTGAAAGCACATGAAAAGCGGCAAAACGTGGACAATGATGCCCTTGGCCAAAAAGGGCGTATGCGTTTTTTCCTGAATATATTCAGGAAAAAACGCATACGCCCTTTTTGGCCAACCAAGCAACCTGGAAAGGCCAATCAGCGCTCCAAAGAAGTCTCGCTTCCCAGCGGGCAAAAGGGCCATGGGGAAAAACGTGTCCAAACCAGAAATGCAGGACCGGCCATGGAGAAATGGGAGCCTTGCTACGCTGATGGGTGGGATGTAAATTGCCAACAGGCACTCCGGAGAAGTGTACGGTGTGTTCTGAAACATCTAAAAACACAGCTTGGAGAGCATAGGGCACTTCCACTCATGGGCGTATAAATTGGGAAAACTAAAAATCAGCAAGACACAGGCACCCCAAAGTTTAGGGCTGCTCTGTTGACAAGAACCCCCACTTCATTACACCTTAAATATCCTAGGAAAGCGAAAAATGGATAAAGAAGTTGTGGTCCTCATGTATAATGGAATATCACTCAGCCATGAAATCCACGTCATAAGGCTAGTAGCAGCACGATGAGTGGATTTAGGTACGACGATTCTAAGTGAAATAAGTCACACAGAAAAAGACACTTATCCTAAGATATCACTTAGAGAGGGAATGTAAAAACCGCTACACTTGACCTGAATTGCAAAACAGAACAGAGTCCCACGTTTAGGAAACACACTATGGCTGCTGAACGGGAAAGGTGAGGTGGGGTGATGCATAAAACAAGGGTTTCAAATTAGCTCAGATACCGTTCCATAAACCCAATATGTAAGAGACAAGACCTATTCCTTTTTCAGTGAACTGGACTCAACACCCCCTATTCACCGCACAAGAATATATCTGACTAGTAAGAATCTTCAAACCTATGTATTGATATCTCTCTGTAAGTGAGTCAAGGGGGTGTAAAGCGGCATAAACACAGCCGTGAAAAGCAGCTAAACCCCATTATAAAAATAAATTACTTTTCAAAACCCGTGAAACAAAGACAGTGAAAGAGAGAGAAATTCTGACAAAATTCGTTCAGGGGCTGTGATGCAACCTGGATTGACCATATCTAGACCCACAGCTGATTGAGACATAAGGGTGGACACTCTTGGGGCTGAGAGGTTCGGTGAGGTTGGGTGAGCCAACGCAGACCCTTTCAAGTAATACTGCATGGTACCCATCCCATGGGTCCCAAATCTCCAGGTTCAAGGGCATCTTCCTACGTCGAAAACAGGCATGAGAAACCCAGAAGATGGTACACCGTGTGATCGGGAAAGGTTTCTAAAACGCACCTCATTTCTCATCTCCTTTGCTCGGGTTCGCCATTCCAGCCGATTTACTAGCCATCTCCCTCCTTGGAGAATCAGCACCTTTAACCTCCTGTTCCGTACAGGTTGCAATTTGTCCTGAGGATGAACGGGAAGAGGGCGAACCAATGAGAGACTAGCTCTAGGGGTTGGGACAGGCACAGGTCACTCTATTTTCCCATCAGGAAGAAGAATCAAGCACAAGCTCAGCCTGCCCCCCAGAACCAGAAGAGGGCCTGAAGCAATCCTGCGCTTTTGCGGCCAGCTCCCAAAAAAGCGAGTTGAAAAATGGAGCTCAGGGGCACTGCAATTCACAAACCTGCAGAGTTTTAAATGATACCTCTCGTCCACAAATATATTAAGGGAAGGCAACGAACAGGCTTTGAAAGCAAGGCAGAATTGCAGGAAACAGATTTCAGGAGGTAGATTCGAATCGCCTTGAAAGCACATGAAAAGCGGCAAAACGTGGACAATGATGCCCTTGGCCAAAAAGGGCGTATGCGTTTTTTCCTGAATATATTCAGGAAAAAACGCATACGCCCTTTTTGGCCAACCAAGCAACCTGGAAAGGCCAATCAGCGCTCCAAAGAAGTCTCGCTTCCCAGCGGGCAAAAGGGCCATGGGGAAAAAAGTGTCCAAACCAGAAATGCAGGACCGGCCATGGAGAAATGGGAGCCTTGCTACGCTGATGGGTGGGATGTAAATTGCCAACAGGCACTCCGGAGAAGTGTACGGTGTGTTCTGAAACATCTAAAAACACAGCTTGGAGAGCATAGGGCACTTCCACTCATGGGCGTATAAATTGGGAAAACTAAAAATCAGCAAGACACAGGCACCCCAAAGTTTAGGGCTGCTCTGTTGACAAGAACCCCCACTTCATTACACCTTAAATATCCTAGGAAAGCGAAAAATGGATAAAGAAGTTGTGGTCCTCATGTACAATGGAATATCACTCAGCCATGAAATCAACGTCATAAGGCTAGTAGCAGCACGATGAGTGGATTTAGGTACGACGATTCTAAGTGAAATAAGTCACACAGAAAAAGACACTTATCATAAGATATCACTTAGAGAGGGAATGTAAAAACCGCTACACTTGAACTGAATTGCAAAACAGAACAGAGTCCCACGTTTAGGAAACACACTATGGCTGCTGAACGGGAAAGGTGAGGTGGGGTGATGCATAAAACAAGGGTTTCAAATTAGCTCAGATACCGTTCCATAATCCCAATATGTAAGAGACAAGACCTATTCCTTTTTCAGTGAACTGGACTCAACACCCCCTATTCACCGCACAAGAATATATCTGACTAGTAAGAATCTTCAAACCTATGTGTTGATATCTCTCTGTAAGTGAGTCAAGGGGGTGTAAAGCGGCATAAACACAGCCGTGAAAAGCAGCTAAACCCCATTATAAAAATAAATTACTTTTCAAAACCCGTGAAACAAAGACAGTGAAAGCGAGAGAAATTCTTACAAAATTCGTTCACGGGCTGTGATGCAACCTGGATTGACCATATCTAGACCCACAGCTGATTGAGACATAAGGGTGGACACTCTTGGGGCTGAGAGGTTCGGTGAGGTTGGGTGAGCCAACGCAGACCCTTTCAAGTAATACTGCATGGAACCCATCCCATGGGTCCCAAATCTCCAGGTTCAAGGGCATCTTCCTACGTCGAAAACAGGCATGAGAAACCCAGAAGATGGTACACCGTGTGATCGGGAAAGGTTTCTAAAACGCACCTCATTTCTCATCTCCTTTGCTCGGGTTCGCCATTCCAGCCGATTTACTAGCCATCTCCCTCCTTGAAGAATCAGCACCTTTAACCTCCTGTTCCGTACAGGTTGCAATTTGTCCTGAGGATGAACGGGAAGAGGGGGAACCAATGAGAGACTAGCTCTAGGGGTTGGGACAGGCACAGGTCACTCTATTTTCCCATCAGGAAGAAGAATCAAGCACAAGCTCAGCCTGCCCCCCAGAACCAGAAGAGGGCCTGAAGCAATCCTGAGCTTTTGCGGCCAGCTCCCAAAAAAGCGAGTTGAAAAATGGAGCTCAGGGGCACTGCAATTCACAAACCTGCAGAGTTTTAAATGATACCTCTCGTCCACAAATATATTAAGGGAAGGCAACGAAGAGGCTTTGAAAGCAAGGCAGAATTGCAGGAAACAGATTTCAGGAGGTAGATTCGAATCGCCTTGAAAGCACATGAAAAGCGGCAAAACGTGGACAATGATGCCCTTGGCCAAAAAGGGCGTATGCGTTTTTTCCTGAATATATTCAGGAAAAAACGCATACGCCCTTTTTGGCCAACCAAGCAACCTGGAAAGGCCAATCAGCGCTCCAAAGAAGTCTCACTTCCCAGCGGGCAAAAGGGCCATGGGGAAAAAAGTGTCCAAACCAGAAATGCAGGACCGGCCATGGAGAAATGGGAGCCTTGCTACGCTGATGGGTGGGATGTAAATTGCCAACAGGCACTCCGGAGAAGTGTACGGTGTGTTCTGAAACATCTAAAAACACAGCTTGGAGAGCATAGGGCACTTCCACTCATGGGCGTATAAATTGGGAAAAGTAAAAATCAGCAAGACACAGGCACCCCAAAGTTTAGGGCTGCTCTGTTGACAAGAACCCCCACTTCATTACACCTTAAATATCCTAGGAAAGAGAAAAATGGTTTAAGAACTTGTGGTCCTCATGTACAATGGAATATCACTCAGCCATGAAATCAACGTCATAAGGCTAGTAGCAGCACGATGAGTGGATTTAGGTACGACGATTCTAAGTGAAATAAGTCACACAGAAAAAGAAACTTATCATAAGATATCACTTAGAGAGGGAATGTAAAAACCGCTACACTTGAACTGAATTGCAAAACAGAACAGAGTCACACGTTTAGGAAACACACTATGGCTGCTGAACGGGAAAGGTGAGGTGGGGTGATGAACAAAACAAGGGTTTCAAATTAGCTCCGATACCGTTCCATAATCCCAATATGTAAGAGACAAGACCTATTCCTTTTTCAGTGAACTGGACTCAACACCCCCTATTCACCGCACAAGAATATATCTGACTAGTAAGAATCTTCAAACCTATGTATTGATATCTCTCTGTAAGTGAGTCAAGGGGGTGTAAAGCGGCATAAACACAGCCGTGAAAAGCAGCTAAACCCCATTATAAAAATAAATTACTTTTCAAAACCCGTGAAACAAAGACAGTGAAAGCGAGAGAAATTCTTACAAAATTCGTTCACGGGCTGTGATGCAACCTGGATTGACCATATCTAGACCCACAGCTGATTGAGACATAAGGGTGGACACTCTTGGGGCTGAGAGGTTCGGTGAGGTTGGGTGAGCCAACGCAGACCCTTTCAAGTAATACTGCATGGAACCCATCCCATGGGTCCCAAATCTCCAGGTTCAAGGGCATCTTCCTACGTCGAAAACAGGCATGAGAAACCCAGAAGATGGTACACCGTGTGATCGGGAAAGGTTTCTAAAACGCACCTCATTTCTCATCTCCTTTGCTCGGGTTCGCCATTCCAGCCGATTTACTAGCCATCTCCCTCCTTGGAGAATCAGCACCTTTAACCTCCTGTTCCGTACAGGTTGCAATTTGTCCTGAGGATGAACGGGAAGAGGGGGAACCAATGAGAGACTAGCTCTAGGGGTTGGGACAGGCACAGGTCACTCTATTTTCCCATCAGGAAGAAGAATCAAGCACAAGCTCAGCCTGCCCCCCAGAACCAGAAGAGGGCCTGAAGCAATCCTGCGCTTTTGCGGCCAGCTCCCAAAAAAGCGAGTTGAAAAATGGAGCTCAGGGGCACTGCAATTCACAAACCTGCAGAGTTTTAAATGATACCTCTCGTCCACAAATATATTAAGGGAAGGCAACGAAGAGGCTTTGAAAGCAAGGCAGAATTACAGGAAACAGATTTCAGGAGGTAGATTCGAATCGCCTTGAAAGCACATGAAAAGCGGCAAAACGTGGACAATGATGCCCTTGGCCAAAAAGGGCGTATGCGTTTTTTCCTGAATATATTCAGGAAAAAACGCATACGCCCTTTTTGGCCAACCAAGCAACCTGGAAAGGCCAATCAGCGCTCCAAAGAAGTCTCGCTTCCCAGCGGGCAAAAGGGCCATGGGGAAAAAAGTGTCCAAACCAGAAATGCAGGACCGGCCATGGAGAAATGGGAGCCTTGCTACGCTGATGGGTGGGATGTAAATTGCCAACAGGCACTCCGGAGAAGTGTACGGTGTGTTCTGAAACATCTAAAAACACAGCTTGGAGAGCATAGGGCACTTCCACTCATGGGCGTATAAATTGGGAAAACTAAAAATCAGCAAGACACAGGCACCCCAAAGTTTAGGGCTGCTCTGTTGACAAGAACCCCCACTTCATTACACCTTAAATATCCTAGGAAAGAGAAAAATGGATAAAGAAGTTGTGGTCCTCATGTATAATGGAATATCACTCAGCCATGAAATCCACGTCATAAGGCTAGTAGCAGCACGATGAGTGGATTTAGGTACGACGATTCTAAGTGAAATAAGTCACACAGAAAAAGACACTTATCCTAAGATATCACTTAGAGAGGGAATGTAAAAACCGCTACACTTGACCTGAATTGCAAAACAGAACAGAGTCCCACGTTTAGGAAACACACTATGGCTGCTGAACGGGAAAGGTGAGGTGGGGTGATGCATAAAACAAGGGTTTCAAATTAGCTCAGATACCGTTCCATAAACCCAATATGTAAGAGACAAGACCTATTCCTTTTTCAGTGAACTGGACTCAACACCCCCTATTCACCGCACAAGAATATATCTGACTAGTAAGAATCTTCAAACCTATGTATTGATATCTCTCTGTAAGTGAGTCAAGGGGGTGTAAAGCGGCATAAACACAGCCGTGAAAAGCAGCTAAACCCCATTATAAAAATAAATTACTTTTCAAAACCCGTGAAACAAAGACAGTGAAAGAGAGAGAAATTCTGACAAAATTCGTTCAGGGGCTGTGATGCAACCTGGATTGACCATATCTAGACCCACAGCTGATTGAGACATAAGGGTGGACACTCTTGGGGCTGAGAGGTTCGGTGAGGTTGGGTGAGCCAACGCAGACCCTTTCAAGTAATACTGCATGGTACCCATCCCATGGGTCCCAAATCTCCAGGTTCAAGGGCATCTTCCTACGTCGAAAACAGGCATGAGAAACCCAGAAGATGGTACACCGTGTGATCGGGAAAGGTTTCTAAAACGCACCTCATTTCTCATCTCCTTTGCTCGGGTTCGCCATTCCAGCCGATTTACTAGCCATCTCCCTCCTTGGAGAATCAGCACCTTTAACCTCCTGTTCCGTACAGGTTGCAATTTGTCCTGAGGATGAACGGGAAGAGGGCGAACCAATGAGAGACTAGCTCTAGGGGTTGGGACAGGCACAGGTCACTCTATTTTCCCATCAGGAAGAAGAATCAAGCACAAGCTCAGCCTGCCCCCCAGAACCAGAAGAGGGCCTGAAGCAATCCTGCGCTTTTGCGGCCAGCTCCCAAAAAAGCGAGTTGAAAAATGGAGCTCAGGGGCACTGCAATTCACAAACCTGCAGAGTTTTAAATGATACCTCTCGTCCACAAATATATTAAGGGAAGGCAACGAAGAGGCTTTGAAAGCAAGGCAGAATTGCAGGAAACAGATTTCAGGAGGTAGATTCGAATCGCCTTGAAAGCACATGAAAAGCGGCAAAACGTGGACAATGATGCCCTTGGCCAAAAAGGGCGTATGCGTTTTTTCCTGAATATATTCAGGAAAAAACGCATACGCCCTTTTTGGCCAACCAAGCAACCTGGAAAGGCCAATCAGCGCTCCAAAGAAGTCTCACTTCCCAGCGGGCAAAAGGGCCATGGGGAAAAAAGTGTCCAAACCAGAAATGCAGGACCGGCCATGGAGAAATGGGAGCCTTGCTACGCTGATGGGTGGGATGTAAATTGCCAACAGGCACTCCGGAGAAGTGTACGGTGTGTTCTGAAACATCTAAAAACACAGCTTGGAGAGCATAGGGCACTTCCACTCATGGGCGTATAAATTGGGAAAAGTAAAAATCAGCAAGACACAGGCACCCCAAAGTTTAGGGCTGCTCTGTTGACAAGAACCCCCACTTCATTACACCTTAAATATCCTAGGAAAGAGAAAAATGGTTAAAGAACTTGTGGTCCTCATGTACAATGGAATATCACTCAGCCATGAAATCAACGTCATAAGGCTAGTAGCAGCACGATGAGTGGATTTAGGTACGACGATTCTAAGTGAAATAAGTCACACAGAAAAAGAAACTTATCATAAGATATCACTTAGAGAGGGAATGTAAAAACCGCTACACTTGAACTGAATTGCAAAACAGAACAGAGTCACACGTTTAGGAAACACACTATGGCTGCTGAACGGGAAAGGTGAGGTGGGGTGATGAACAAAACAAGGGTTTCAAATTAGCTCCGATACCGTTCCATAATCCCAATATGTAAGAGACAAGACCTATTCCTTTTTCAGTGAACTGGACTCAACACCCCCTATTCACCGCACAAGAATATATCTGACTAGTAAGAATCTTCAAACCTATGTATTGATATCTCTCTGTAAGTGAGTCAAGGGGGTGTAAAGCGGCATAAACACAGCCGTGAAAAGCAGCTAAACCCCATTATAAAAATAAATTACTTTTCAAAACCCGTGAAACAAAGACAGTGAAAGCGAGAGAAATTCTTACAAAATTCGTTCACGGGCTGTGATGCAACCTGGATTGACCATATCTAGACCCACAGCTGATTGAGACATAAGGGTGGACACTCTTGGGGCTGAGAGGTTCGGTGAGGTTGGGTGAGCCAACGCAGACCCTTTCAAGTAATACTGCATGGAACCCATCCCATGGGTCCCAAATCTCCAGGTTCAAGGGCATCTTCCTACGTCGAAAACAGGCATGAGAAACCCAGAAGATGGTACACCGTGTGATCGGGAAAGGTTTCTAAAACGCACCTCATTTCTCATCTCCTTTGCTCGGGTTCGCCATTCCAGCCGATTTACTAGCCATCTCCCTCCTTGGAGAATCAGCACCTTTAACCTCCTGTTCCGTACAGGTTGCAATTTGTCCTGAGGATGAACGGGAAGAGGGGGAACCAATGAGAGACTAGCTCTAGGGGTTGGGACAGGCACAGGTCACTCTATTTTCCCATCAGGAAGAAGAATCAAGCACAAGCTCAGCCTGCCCCCCAGAACCAGAAGAGGGCCTGAAGCAATCCTGCGCTTTTGCGGCCAGCTCCCAAAAAAGCGAGTTGAAAAATGGAGCTCAGGGGCACTGCAATTCACAAACCTGCAGAGTTTTAAATGATACCTCTCGTCCACAAATATATTAAGGGAAGGCAACGAAGAGGCTTTGAAAGCAAGGCAGAATTGCAGGAAACAGATTTCAGGAGGTAGATTCGAATCGCCTTGAAAGCACATGAAAAGCGGCAAAACGTGGACAATGATGCCCTTGGCCAAAAAGGGCGTATGCGTTTTTTCCTGAATATATTCAGGAAAAAACGCATACGCCCTTTTTGGCCAACCAAGCAACCTGGAAAGGCCAATCAGCGCTCCAAAGAAGTCTCGCTTCCCAGCGGGCAAAAGGGCCATGGGGAAAAAAGTGTCCAAACCAGAAATGCAGGACCGGCCATGGAGAAATGGGAGCCTTGCTACGCTGATGGGTGGGATGTAAATTGCCAACAGGCACTCCGGAGAAGTGTACGGTGTGTTCTGAAACATCTAAAAACACAGCTTGGAGAGCATAGGGCACTTCCACTCATGGGCGTATAAATTGGGAAAACTAAAAATCAGCAAGACACAGGCACCCCAAAGTTTAGGGCTGCTCTGTTGACAAGAACCCCCACTTCATTACACCTTAAATATCCTAGGAAAGCGAAAAATGGATAAAGAAGTTGTGGTCCTCATGTATAATGGAATATCACTCAGCCATGAAATCCACGTCATAAGGCTAGTAGCAGCACGATGAGTGGATTTAGGTACGACGATTCTAAGTGAAATAAGTCACACAGAAAAAGACACTTATCCTAAGATATCACTTAGAGAGGGAATGTAAAAACCGCTACACTTGACCTGAATTGCAAAACAGAACAGAGTCCCACGTTTAGGAAACACACTATGGCTGCTGAACGGGAAAGGTGAGGTGGGGTGATGCATAAAACAAGGGTTTCAAATTAGCTCAGATACCGTTCCATAAACCCAATATGTAAGAGACAAGACCTATTCCTTTTTCAGTGAACTGGACTCAACACCCCCTATTCACCGCACAAGAATATATCTGACTAGTAAGAATCTTCAAACCTATGTATTGATATCTCTCTGTAAGTGAGTCAAGGGGGTGTAAAGCGGCATAAACACAGCCGTGAAAAGCAGCTAAACCCCATTATAAAAATAAATTACTTTTCAAAACCCGTGAAACAAAGACAGTGAAAGAGAG